>NC_044058.1:26475942-26538442 GCF_902167405.1 Gadus morhua | reverse complement strand
CTGCCGTGTAAACAGACGCTTCAAAATGGACGCATGTCAACCTGCCAGCCCATGGTCATCGTGTGTGTTGGAAAATGGCGCTCCTATTGGAGGAAAGCCAGCAGAGAAAAGGCAGAACGACGTAATAGAGGCCGCTGACAGGCATGTTCAGACATGTTAACATCCTCTCAAACAACGTGGAAGTTAAATGTTATTATTGATGAAAATAACAGGGTTTATTTTCCGACTCGCGTCAAACTTTTAAGTCATTCAAAAGTTTGTTTGTTTTGTTAATAAAAAAACATTATACCATGGTTTGATATCAATTGCCCCATTATTCCTATATTTGGAAAATCAAGCAGTGATTTTAGTAGTGGGATGAATGAGTCGATCGTTAGACTGATTTGTTGCCTCCCACATTATCATCTGCACAATGCAAGTGACAAACAGTGTGCGTCAACATTGTGTTCTTCCAATTATTTCTCGACATCGTCCCTCACCAGTTGCACATGGGGGGGATGCGTGTGTGTGTGTGTGCGTCTGTGTCCGTGTGTCAACATTGTGTTCTTCCTATTATTTTTCATAAAATCATCTCTCACCAGTTGCAATTACACACACAGAGTGTGTGCGTGTGTGTGTGTGTGTGTGTCAACATTGTGTTCCTATTATTTTTCATCAACATCATCTCTCACCAGTTGCACTCAGAGGGTTATTTTGTATTGCCAGAGCAAAGAGCATAAAGTGAAGAGAGGAACACTTCTTATCCAGCTCGAAACTAAACCTCTGGGACAGAAGACAGCAGAGTGACTAATACCTTTAGTACGTTTCAAACCTTTAGTACATTTTCCCACGGTGAGTGGGAGCAGTATTTTCAGGAAGCACAAAAGACTCAAGAGTACATCTTTCTCAAGTATATTTTTGGTATTGACACATCTTCAATGAATTCAGTCCAAACGTTAAACAAAAGCAGCACCAAAGCCTCAAAGCCCATCCCTCCGTAGCATCGACACATTCCTGTCAGACGATACCGTATCACACGCTCAAACATACAAAATATTACACATCTCCTCAAGGGTGATATCGTTTACAATTCCGTCATTTGAGATCTTTTTTTGTATTCAATAGCTTTCAAGAAACATAATTACCAAACATATACTTTTTTAGAAAAACTTTTCGTAAAAAAAAAAGAAAAACATTCATGGTCATCTCTTTATGATACATTTATCAAACGGATCGGTTTCATCAAGGCATCTGTATCAGAAGGTATTCACCTCTCCCTGCAGTTCAGGTCCACCTCGTTCAGGAAATGGAGGGAGCTGGTGGGGGTCTACAGGGCTAGTACTGTCAATCGTTTCCTGAGTTGAATGGAAATGAATTGGTTTCTTAACGGTCACACACACACACACACACACACACACACACACACACACACACACACACACACACACACACACACACACACACACACACACACACACACACACACACACCTTTGCCCCGCTGCAACCCAAAGCTCCAAAAAACCCTTAAAGCCCCCTCCCCTTTTGTTGGAAAGATTTTTGGATAAAGATATGTACAGAAGGGAATGTCCCCGACGATCCAGAGAACACGACACAGAGACGAGAGGCAGCAGACAGCCGTTCTCCCCTATCATCGTTCAGAGCAATGCTGGTGAAGGGACCGCTTGTGTTCCCTCCAGGGCTACAAATGCACCGTAAACACGCACACACACACACACACGGACGCACAATAGACATTACAGCAAAAAAATAAACAGTGTACAAAAAGGAACAAGACATCCCACGTGTGAAGTGTAAACATATCAACAATCTGCTACAGGTGATTGGTAGGCTCCGCCCCTAGCCGCGCCCCCCCCCCGGCCCACAGACCGCGCCCGCTGGGGGAGGGGAACACCGTGTCAGGTACAGATGCGAGCGGCATGCACGTCCTCATGCCTATGTAGAGAGTCCCGAGGGGTCGCTGGTACGTAGCGTGCGACTCCGTCATGCTGCGGTGTGTGTGTGTGTGTGTGTGTGTGTGTGTGTGTGTGTGTGTGTGTGTGTGTGTGTGTCTGTCTGTGTGTAGGGTCTCAAGGTAAGGATGGAGGTGGGGGGGAGATAAGCGCTGCGGCAGTGGGGATACGGAAAGAAAAATAAAGATGCATAAAAATAGAAAAATAGTGTGTGTGTGTGTGTGTGTGCGTGCGTGCGTGCGTGCGTGCGTGCGTGCGTGCGTGCGTGCGTGCGTGCGTGCGTGCGTGTGTGTGTGTGTGTGTGTGTGTGTGTGTGTCCAGATGGATCAGCCCGTCCTCTAATAGTGCTTGGCTGTGTGTTTCATTTAGAAGGGAAGCAGAAATGAAGCGCTAGTAGGTAGCGGAGTCGTAGTGTGACTAATGCACAGGACTGCGTGCACCGACTTCTGCTGTCAAGACTCCGTGCGTGCACGTGATATATAGCTCAGGTTTAGGGTTTCCTATGAGTACGCAACACTGCCAGAATGACATCGCATAGACAATGTGCAGCATCATGTGGGGGGTGGCCAACGCCAGGTGTGTGTGTGTGTGTGTGTGTGTTCATGTCTGTGTGTGTATGCATGTGCATGTGTGTGTGTCTGTGCATTGTGTGTCTGTGTCTGCATGTGTGTGTGTCCGTGCATGTGTGTCTGTGTGTCCGTGCGTCTGTGTGTGTGTGTGCGCGTCTTCTGTTCAAATATCCATGTAGTCGTCTTCCCCCTCTTCATCTTCGTCGTCCTCCTCCTCCTCCTCTGACTCGCTCTCCAGCGACGACTCCTGGCTGGAGGTCTCCTGTACCTCTAGTACGGGCTGGCTCAGGGAGTCCTTCTTCACCGTGGCCGCCGACTGCGACGACAGGATCACGTTCTGCACCGGGGGCGGACAGCAGGGGGCGCAGGTGAGCCGCGTTCAGGATGAGGGGCGCTTCTCTCTCACTCACTCGTTGTCCCACTCGCTCTCTCTCTCGCTCACTCTCTCCCTCGATCTCTCTCTCGCGCACAGCACATGCATGTGATCTAGTTTACTAGTTAGATTACTATAAAACTATAGAAGATCTGACTCTGCAGAATGACCATGATATGATCCATGTTCATTATATCATTGATATACTTAGCACCTAGCATCGTGTAGCATCTTATCCTCGCTCTCTCTTGTACACGGGAATGGGTTAACCTAGCGAAGGTTAGAGCTTGGCACTTGGTTCTACGAACATCCTTACAGTACCGACAGCGATATGTTGTTGCTTCTCTATCTTCTGAAAAATGTACTGGTTAGTAAGTCGCTTTGGTTAAAGGCATCTGCTAAAGGCTCTAAATGTAAATGTAATATGTTTTAATAATAATCATAAAAAAAAGCGTTCGACCGACACAGTGAGAGCCGCCGTACGGAAGAGGATTACGGCCACACGCGATTCTATTTCTGAGTTCTGACTTTAACGTCCGAACTCTGAGATTGGAGTCTGAAGAAAAGCAGTTCTGACTTTAATCTCAGAGCAAAAAAAAAAAAAAGAACACACATGCGGCCCTAATCCTGATCCGTGGGACCGCATGAAGACGGAGGAGCAGAACCCCGTGAACCCGGGCGGGTGTGAGTGCCCCCCCCCCCCCCCAGGGACCCACCTTCAGCCTCTGCTTGGTCTCCTCCGAGATGCTGCCCTTGGGGGAGAGCAGAGTGGGTGTGGGCGGCGTGACCGTGATCTCGGGGGGGAACTTGGTGACGGTGGACGGGATGAAGAGCTTTGGCATGTTGGGAGGGATCCGAGAGCGGACCCGGGTGGGGTCCACCAGCCTGGAGGGGTCCGCCAGCCTGGAGGGGTCCACCAGCCTGGAGGGGTCCACCAGCCTGGAGGGGTCCAGGCCAGGGTAGTGGTGCTGCTGGTCTGTAGAGAGACACGCGCGCACGCACGCACGCACACGCACACACACACACACACACACACACACACACACACACACCTTTAATGAGAGTCTTCAAAAGTGTTGGTTCCTCAGAGTGGAGCACATGAAGACAAGGCCGGAGCCGAAACAGAACCGCGGCACACAACACTTTCCTTTCAGAGTAATGAATTAAACCCACTCCCGAGCGCTCCGTCAGTCAACACAAGAGTAACTAGGACAGGAAGGATAAAGGAGCCATTATGGTCCTCGTTAGACTTAATGGGGGTTCAGACGCCGTTCCTTCAACAACGCTTTCACAAATATCAGACCTCGTTATGAACCTTCAAAGACAGCCATAACACCCACTCACTCACTCACTGACTGACTGACTGACTGACTGACTGACTGACTGACTGTGGTACAGATCTTTATCTTGAGATCCATTGGGTGGGAGGGGGCTGCATCAATTTCACAGTGTGTGTGTGTGTGTGTGTGTGGGGGCGCTCTCGTGTGAGTGTGTGTGCGGGTGCGTGTGTGTATTTGTGATCGAGACCGTGTGAAACCAATTCATTTCCATTCACCTCAGGAAACGATTGACAGTACTAGACCTGTAGCCACCCCCCCCCCCTAGCTCCCTCCACTTCCTGAACTGCAGGGGGCGCTGAATATACAGACTTCCTCCTGGAACGCAGCTACTGACAAACACCGCAAAGAGCTGACCTCTGTGTGTGTATGTGTTTCTATGTGTCTGTGTATCTGTGTCTGTCTGTTTCTGTGTGTGTTTCTGTCTATCTGTCTGTCTGTGTGTGTCTGTCTGTGTGTGTCTGTCTATGTGTGTATATCTGTGTGTGTGTGTGTGTGTGTGTGTGTCTGTCTATGTGTGTTTATGTGTCTGTGTGTGTCTATGCGTCTGTCTATGTGTGTATAGCTCTCTCTCTCTGTGCGTGTGTCTGTGTGTGTGTGTGTATGTGTGTGTGTATGCGTGTGTTTGTGTGCGTGTATGCATGTGTCTGTGTGCGTGTGTGTGTGTTTGCGTGCGCGTGTCTGACCTGTGCCGGTGGCCGTGGTGCTGCTACAGGTGGGGGCGGGCTCCTCGTGGAACCAGCCCGTGACGGGGTCCAGGCCCGGGGACACGGTGGCCATCTTCATCCGCTGGCACAGGTGGCTCTCCTGGAGCCGGTACGACGGGCCCTCGGAAGGCTCGCGGCCCTCTTCTGGGGACACAACGGCATGGAGGTGAACGGTAGGCTGGGGCAGGAGGACGCTCAGCCACACACCTCTGGTGGAGCTGCTCTGGGTGGGTTCCCTGGGGGGGGGGGGGCTCATCAAGGTCACAACTCTTCTCTGTTCTGGAAGTTCAGTGGAGGGACGAGCTCGCTGCCGACGTCAGCAGCTTCCGCAAGAGATTCAAGACCCACTTGAGTCCCCCCCGTAACCCTCCTACACGCTTATTGTGTGTTGTACGTCCTGGCACTTAATGTACACACTTATTGTATGTTGTACGTTCTGTCAGTGAAAAATAGTACTCAGCATTGTGTAGCGTCTTATCCTAGCTATCGTTGTTGTGTACGGGGAATGGGTTAACCTAAATATTTTTGGTGCTTGGCGCTTGGTTCTATGAACATCCTTACTGTTCCGACAGCGATTTAATGTTGTTTCTCTTTCTTCTGACAAATGTAATATTTGTAAATCGCTTTGGATAAAAGCGTCTGCTAAATTCCCTTAATGCAAATGTAAATCAGTAGGGACTGGATGGGTGGGACTATTCGGGAGACAGTCTCAGCCATCCTGCGCGTTACACGGTCCACGAGCTGACAGAAGTCCCCACGAGTTAGTGGGGTTAAGTATGACTTCACCCTCTGCCATTTAAAAGGTCGAAAAGGCGTTGGTTTCATGTGGTCACGAATACAAAATACACAACTAGGGCGCCCTCTCTTGGTGGGAAACTGTAACTGCAGCACAACTTCATTGGAGTGGAATCATAAGAGGGGAATAAATATAATATACATAAAATATATCAGAAGAACGAGTAGATCAAACATAGATGTGGAGAAATGGAAAGATTATTAAAATAAAGATTGATATGGAAATATTTGCATGGATATAAATGGAAACCTACAAGGGTATTCCTCATCGGATGTGATTCCCTGATAAAACACACATAAACCTGGTCGGTAAACACAACCCTCTGGTCCCCAAACAACCCAGGAATCAAACACTGAAGCCGTCCAGTTGTCCCCAGCGGGCGCTAATGTTGTTCTCTTCAAAAACACACAATCAGGGGAACTGCGCCGTGGCGAACCGACGTGGAGATTGAATGAATCATTTTGATTATCCTAATGATGGTATTTCCTCCAGAGCCAGACTCTCCCTCCATTTTGGTTGCCTAGGAAACTGTCAAAGTACATTGCGTCGCCTCGTCGCGCGCGCGTGTGTGTACACATGTGCGCGGCGAGTGTAAGCGCGCGCGCACGCACACACACACACACACACACACACACAATCGATCGCCATCTCTCAACAATTGAAGGACCTCATCAAGCAATAAAAAAAAAACACAAACCAGACGCCAAGCAGTTCCCTTGAACGCGGTGGAGTTTCTCGTTCCCCCCCCCCCCCCCCCCCCCCCCCCCCCAAACCCTTGAAATAAGAAGGAAAACACTAGAAGCAGCCAGCGTGGGGGTTTCTCTGCTACAACGTGACCAGGAGATATCATCCATTATGCACTCGGGGTGTTTTCTGGGCTGACGGCGGAGGCTTCATGTGATTTATTCAACGGGAGCGCGGCGCTTTCCTCTGGCGGCTGTTAAAAGCCTCCGTCGAGGAAAAAGGAAATAGAAAAGTGTGATGAACGACGGCTCGTCAACAGGTCTCACGTTAACCACGGACCCAACGACGACGGGCCGGGGAGAGGGAGGGACGGACGGACGGATCGACGGACGGAGCAGAAGACTACGAGATGGGGATTCTTCTAACGAGCTCGTGGCCACAGAAGGAGAAACCGACCGCAGCAGCACAAGATGGAAAAAACCCATAACCTCGTAGGAACAAATGGGTTATGTGACCGGGTTATGTGACTGGCCGGGGGGGAAACTAAGGCATCAGACGTGCGCCCCCCTGTGGGTCACCCAGACACCTGCATGAGGTCTCCCAGGTCATCGCTTCATCTTCTTATTGACACTAAATGGACGGCTGTTTTACGCCACAGCTTAAATAAACTAACTATAGTACACTTATGCTATTAGTTAATGGTTCACTCTCCCACGGCTATTATAGAATAACTATAGTATAGTTTTACTACTAGTTAAGGATCACTACACCATGGCTTATATCAACCAACTATAGTATAGTTATGCAACTAGTAAAGGATCACTCCCCCAAGGCTATTATAGACTAACTATAGTATGGTTCTACTTCAGTAAACGATTGCTAAACCACATGTTATATATAAACTAACTACAGTATAGTTCTACTGGTTAGCGATCACTTCAACACATGTTATATATAAACAAACTCCAGTATAGTTCTCTTACTAGTTAACTATCACTATACTAAATATCATCTATAAACTAACTACAGTGTAGTTCTAGTTTAGTTAACGATAACTTCAACACATGTTGTATACAAACTAACTAGTACAGTTCGACTAGTTGACAATCACTTCAACACATGTTGTATATAAAGTAACTACAGTATAGTTCTACTGGTTAACGATCCCCACACCACATGTTATGTATAAACTAACTAGTAATGTTCTCCTAGTTAGTGGTCCCCTCTCGACTCTGACCGGCCTTTAGGGGGTACCTTTGAGGGGCAGGAAGGCCTTTGGGGGGTACCTGTGTGAGGCAGGAAGGCCTTTGGGGGTACCTGTGAGGGAGAAGGAAGGCCTTTTAGGGGGTACCTGTGTGGGGCAGGAAGGCCATGGTTGCTGCCGTCGCCTGGTGGGTGGGGGGCCTCCGGGGCAGAGGCTGGTCCTGGTAGCCCGGGGCCAGGGGCCGGGCCACCTTGCCCGGGGGCTCGTACAGAGCCCTGGCCTGGAGCTCCTGGACGCCCAGGGGGTGGTAGGACGCCCCGTGGCCAAGGGGGAGCGGCGAGGACAGGGCCCCGGGGAAGAAGAGGTCCCGGTGGTCCTTGGCGAACTTGGGCGTGGTCGGGGCGTCGTAGGCAGACTGTGGGAGAGGGAGAGGGGGAGAGAGAGGGGGGGGAGGGGAGGGAGAGGAGGAGAGAGAGGAGGAGGAGGAAGAGGGAGAGAGAGGGGGAGGAGGAGAGGGGGAGAGGGAGAGAGAAAGAGAGAGTTCAAGAGAGAGGGAGGAGAGAGGGAGAGGAGAGAGGGGGAAGGAGAGGAAGAGAGGGGGAGGAGAGGGAGGGAGGGGGAGGAGAGGGGGGAGGGAGAGGGACAGAGCAAAAGAGGGGGAGAGGGAGAGAAAAAGAGAGGGGGAGAGAGGGAGAGAGATATAAAAAATGTGTTTTGGGCCGAGAGCTCTCGGAAGGGGTGTTATATGTGTGTTATCCCCATGGTTACGGCACACACAGACTTTGCTATGCTGCACTAAAACGCCGCTGGCCGCTGACATAGGATTTAACTCCTGGCTCGTTCTCGACCGCCCTCTTATTTTAGTAACAGAGACTAAAAGGCACTGAGAACTATGCTGACGATCGTATAGGAGTCAGGACATACTACCCTGTCAATCTTTTTTCATGAGAAGCGGGTTCACCGCCCCTTTACACAGATGTCGGTTACATTTGGATTCCAAAGGACTCCCCAGACACCTTGTTGCCGTGGCGGCGGGTTCAACCAACCACCGATGCCAGCACTCCCCCCTCCCCCCGCCACCCTCATTCTACTTTCCCACGGAGTCTTCCGGAGACCACTTGTGAACACAAGGGCTGCATACACAACCTGTGGTACCTCCCCCCCGACGCTGCCATGGCAACGCAGAGGAACACCGTCGAGAGGGAAATGCTTTTTGTACTTTACGCAACTTTCCCCAGTAAATATGGTAACCGAGTTTGGCGTGTCTGCGCGTGTGTGTGTGTGTGTGTGTGTGTGTGTGTGTGTGTGTGTGTGTGTGTGTGTGTGTGTGTGTGTGTGTGTGTGTGTGTGTGTGTGTGTCTTTTGATCCTGATTCATTTAGCCATGTGCATTTCCCCAGACGTCGGAGCCCTGTGTAAAGACACTCGGGCAGGAACAGTTCATCTGGAGTCCAGGGGGAGACATGAAAGCCTAATCGATGCGTCACCAGAGACAAGACGTCTCGCTGTTGCACGAGCTGCGCAGATGTTCAGAGACAACACACAGAGGTTCTGCTGCACCACGTTGAACCGGGGGGGGGGGGGGAAACAGCCGTGCGATGTCAACAAGCTTTAACTAACAGACTGCATGGGCTTATAAGGAGGTGTTCCAACACCCTCGTCTCCTGACAAGGTTCCTCCCCGCTCATGGGGGGTGCGCAGTTCAACCGACGAGCTCCTTGTCATCTGCCGGTGATGGAGCTCCCCTGGGTGGCTTTCCCTCCCGGTGCAGAGACACTCGGGAGACAGGCAGGGACCTGCCTTCCCCAGAACCTCAAACACACAAGCATGCAGCAGCAGCTCTCAGTCACTGCATACCCAGAGAGAGAGAGGCAGAGAGAGAGAGAGAGAGAGAGGCAGAGAGAGAGAGAGGCAGAGAGAGAGAGAGAGAGAGAGAGAGAGAGAGAGAGAGAGAGAGAGAGAGAGAGAGAGAGAGAGAGAGAGAGAGAGAGAGAGGCAGAGAGCGGCAGAGAGGCAGAGAGAGGCAGAGGCAGAGAGAGAGAGAGAGGCAGAGAGCGGCAGAGGCAGAGAGAGGCAGAGAGAGAGGCAGAGAGAGGCAGAGGCAGAGAGAGGCAGAGAGAGAGGCAGAGGCAGACAGAGAGACAGAGGCAGAGAGAGGCAGAGAGAGAGAGAGAGAGAGAGAGAGAGAGAGAGAGAGAGAGAGAGAGAGAGAGAGAGAGAGAGAGAGAGAGAGAGAGAGAGAGAGAGAGAGAGAGAGAGAGAGAGAGAGAGAGAGAGAGAGAGAGAGAGGCAGAGAGAGAGAGAGGCAGAGAGCGGCAGAGAGGCAGAGGCAGAGAGAGGCAGAGGCAGAGAGAGAGAGAGGCAGAGAGATAGGCAGAGAGAGAGAGAGGCAGAGAGCGGCAGAGAGAGGCAGAGAGGCAGAGAGAGAGAGAGGCAGAGAGAGAGAGAGGCAGAGAGCGGCAGAGAGAGGCAGAGAGGCAGAGAGAGAGAGAGGCAGAGAGAGAGAGAGGCAGAGAGAGGCAGAGAGAGAGAGAGAGAGAGACAGAGAGGCAGAGAGAGAGTGCGCAGTAACGAGCGAGAGAGAGAGAGAGAGAGCAAGCTTCCCAAGCTAACTTTGATGGTTCCCAGCTCATGAATTATACAGGAGCTTCTCAGCCAAGATACAAAACAAGTCATTTAAAACCGCGTGTCCGGGAGGACGGCCGTACCTTGGCACAGTCAGCAGCTGTCAGCCTGTCACTGCGTTCATTGTTCCCTCAACTGGAAATAAGACTGAAACCGCTGGCAGTCTGACGGTGTGTCAGCCGCAAGGTGAAATATCGACGGCACGCTTTCCTCGCAATTATCGGGATGGAAACCGGCAAATCAGCCTATTGCGTGGCGGCGAGATGGAATCTGTGGTTTGGTTATCAGTGGAAAAGCGTGGCTGCGTGGGGGACTGAATGAAATTGTCTGCCCACATAAGATGGAACACAAAAGCCTTCGGGGAACAACGCAGACCTCTGCCTTCTCCAGCTCGAAGAGGAAAAAAGGTGGTGCATCATGGGGGACACCTTGTCTCGTTGGACCACATGTGGACGGATCAGATTATCCGAAGACACCTGATCAAGATCGCATGTTTTTGTCAAGGTTTAGGGTTCAAATTGCAAGAAAATGCTAGGCCTAGACATGGATTCACCGCCCGGACACGAGCCCTTCGGCCCAGAAAGGAGCCCTTAATGAAGGGTTGGATTGATGGTGCCGACCTATGGAGGAAGCTGCAGGCAAAGACGTTGTCATACAGCAGCTCTGAACTCACTGATATGAACTCTAAAAACCAGAGTGGGTGGAATATCTCTGAGAAAACATTTCAAATCAAATGAGCACACACACACACACACACACACACACACACACACACACACACACACACACACACACACACACACACACACACACACACACACACACACACACACACACACACACACACACACACACACACACACACCTCAATGCAAAGTGTTGAGCACAATTTGTCAAAATCAAAGCACTCAGCGATCCTTTTGTGCAGATGGAAATACATCTGGGCTGCCGTCAGATGGCTTGTCTGGAGATCGTCTTGCTGGGGCTCCTGACCGCACTCGGGCCCGGAGTGTAAACACACTCCGACGGAAAGCTGAAGGCAGACCCTTCCAGGATGCAGAGCTCCAAATATCCCTGCATATTGCATTCACTGCACTATGAAGAGAGCTTCACAGCATGAAGAGAGCTTCACAGCACCATGAAGAGAGCTTCACATCATGAAGAGAGCTCCACATCATGAAGAGAGCTCCACAGCACCATGAAGAGAGCTCCACAGCATGAAGAGACATTCACAGCAGCATGAAGAGAGCTTCACAGCATGAAGAGAGCTTCACAGCATGAAGAGAGCTTCACAGCACCATGAAGAGAGCTCCACATCATGAAGAGAGCTTCACAGCATGAAGAGAGCTCCACATTATGAAGAGAGCTCCACAGCATGAAGAGAGCTCCACACCATGAAGAGAGCTTTACAGCACCATGAAGAGAGCTTCACAGCACCATGAAGAGAGCTTCACAGCACCATGAAGAGAGCTTCACAGCATGAAGAGACATTCACAGCACCATGAAGATAGCTTCACAGCACCATGAAGAGAGCTCCACAACATGAAGAGAGCTCCACAACATGAAGAGAGCTCGCAGCACCACCAGTCTCTTAAAAAGCAGGGCTCAAATTGTGCCGGGTTAGCCTTGCATCGTCAGACGAATTGCAATCTGCAATAAGTATTCCTCACCTCTCCATTAAACTTTCAATTTTCAAGGGGGGCACCAAAGGGCGAAAATCAAAATGACTCTGGACGCAATTGGATAGCTACAACAAATCACAGCCACCGAGCGACGAAAGATTGTAAATAGACAACATGCTTGCGTCAAAGAGCGGCATTGATTGTGACCCATCCACATGTCAGTGAACCAGTGTTGCCGTGTTTGCCATAAGAACTTGAAAGTACAAGATTTTTTAAGTAACTCTACTCAACACACGTTCTACATCAGCGGCAGCCATCTTTGTTGTTGTTGAAAAGGCCTCTAAGGCGATACTCTGTACCGTCATCGTGTTTATCCTTCCTCCTATTAGATAATCGGTTTTGATTGGTCGGTCTATCTCGTACCGGGCAGAATTATTTTTGTGCAGGAGGGGAGCCCGAGATTATCTGCAGAGCACATGAAACATGAGCTGGGGAGATTCGTCCGGTTCCCCTGGCTAGTGCAGGGCAGGTTGTGAATTGAATGCAATAATACCCAAATGACTTCAGGTAAGACCACCCTGGTTGTCAAAGCCCTGAACCAAACCCAGGCCATCGGATGAAGCTGTTCACTCTGCACCGAGTCAACTTTTCATTGGAGTCAGCACTTTGCATTTTGAATTATAAGTATCTTAAGAAAAACCCATCCACTCACAGCCCTATCAGCCTCAGGATTCATTCTCTCTCTGCGAGGGTAAATCTAAATCTTGGCAGACTCTCCACATGGAGAAGTCACAGTATACAATGGTACGGAAGCCATTTTGGATGCAACAAAAAAAGGGAAGGGCACTGCGAACCAATCAACTGATGAGCTCATCTTTGTGCTCCCAGCTGCTACTGCCCCCCCCCCCCCCCCCCCCCCTCCCCGGTTCCACTCAACAGCAGAGTGGAAGATTTTGGCCGTCATGCCTTAACTTCCATCTCCAAGTACAATAGAGCATACCTCCATGGCGAAATGGAGCAGTCGCCCTTGAGTCTGTCCACTAGTGGCCCAACTCTGGTTCCATGTTCTGTGCGGATGTGTGCTTGAGTGAGCTGGAGAAAAAAATATTTTCTATGTACCATACTCTACTAAAAAAAAAAACTTTTTTTTTTTAAAGGAAAAGAAGAGACCCGCTATGCCGGACTGTGTTTTAATTGACTACATTTTAAATACAATCTCGTGCCTCTACAGTGTGTGTGTGTGTGTGTGTGTGTGTGTGTGTGTGTGTGTGTGTGTGTGTGTGTGTGTGTGTGTGTGTGTGTGTGTGTGTGTGTGTGTGTGTGTGTGTGTGTGTGTGTGGCGCAACCACATTAACCGAAACACAATTTACCGCAAAGAACATGAGGCTAATTCCGCCCCCGGTTCGCCCAACTCATCAGCGATGTTCTGTACACACACACACGGCTGGGTAGAGTGCTCCTGTGTAATCTTAGACCTCATTGTTGTGGTGCAGCGTTAATAGAATAACTACCGTCACGAGGATACATCAGAAGTATTCCCCACTTATCTCATTCACATATTATTTGCAGGTAGTGGTGTATATCCCCATAGGGAAGTGTGCGGTTCTGTTTCTGTGGTACTGTTCAAATAAAGGAATCATATAACTAAAGCAAGCGACGTGTAATTCAGCGATCGACTGACTTTCCCATCGTTTCATAGCTTCTTCTTTAAAAAAAAGTACACAATCAGTGGGTTGTATCCAACCAATAGCAGCCCACAAGAGAAACATATACAACCGCTTTCCAGTCAGAACCGAAACAGAGCGTTGATGCTAATGTTACAGCAGGTGTGGGGGGAAGTTGAAACTAGACAGTTTTTGTGTGGTTCTTGTGTAACGATTACTACAAACACTCATGGCTGCCACGGATGAAACACTGGCTTGATGAGTGTGTGAGGGGGGGTGGGGGGATTTGAGAATCATGTACCTGTCTCTGGGCAGATGTGGCCAACTGAAACTGGCAGAACTTGACAGCTTGGTCCAAGGCTACGTCCTCATCCACCTGAGAGGGAGGGAGAGGGAGATAGGGAGGGGGAGAGGGGTAAGCGAGGGAGAGAGGGGGAGAGAGAGAGTGAGCGGGGGAGGAGGAGACAGTGAGAGAGGGAGGGGGAGAGGGATAGAGGGGAAGGGGGAGAGAGAAGGGAGAGGGGGAGAGAGAGAGTGAGCGGGTGAGGAGAGAGAGAGGGAGAGAGGGGGAGGAGGAGAGGGAGTGAGCGAGAGAGGGGGAGACGGAGAGGGAGAGGGGGAGCATAGGAAGATAGTAGGTGAGGGGGAAAGGGAGGGAGAGGGAGAAAGGGAGAGAGAGGTAGACGGGGAGAGGGGCAGGGGGAGAGGAGAGACAAAGATTGATCATTACAACATTGAATAACATGTTTGTTTTTTCTTTCCTTCCGGTCGTTAATACAGGTAGCACATGGGAGGATCGGGAACAGGAGCAGTGAGTTGATTAAAACCAGGCGTTCTGCTGACCACGGCAACATGACCGAGCCGTGGCTCGTTCTAATGCGTCTTTGGAGAACAATGGGGGAGACTAAGGGTGACCAGAATCACCCAAACTGCTGATCGCTAGTCTGGAGCGAGCAGGAGTAAAACATTAGATTCATCGTTTCATATGGGGTGCGTCGGCATAAAAAAAAAACTAGAAAACACTGTATTACATCAGCCTCATCCGTAGCGCACACCTCAGGAGCAGACCGTATCTGCAAACTACAGTGGAAATCTACCGCATCGTTAGTAGTCAGTAGACCCGTGGCTGTATGCTGACCAGCATGGGGTCTCTGCACGCAGCAGGCTGAGCGTAGCCTTGAGCACCTCCTCCACACCTTAAACCAGGCCCGGCTGTGTGTCCTCAACAGACCCTCCATGTACCGGCCAGCGAGGCCATCTGCCCCGATTAAATATGTGCAAAAAGAAAAACTGAAACCAGATAAAAAAACGAAGGAGTGCAGAGTGCCTAGCTTCAGCCCCCCCCCCCCCCCCCCCGAACGGCGATGTTGTGACCTCGGCGGGGGTCCACAGAGTGCGGTACACGACTCCTCCCGCGAGCGCGCGCTTCGAGGGCCGAGGTGAGGTTCTGTCAGCGCCGGCCCTCAGAGAAGCCCTCAGAGAAGAGCCGAGCAGACACGGCAGCGAGAGAGGCGGGGTCAGACAGCCTCTCCGTTCATGGGCGCCCAGGGGCGGTTGTCTGTGAGGGGGCCTTCGGGGGGGCCTCAGATGCCAGGCTGACGAGGCTGTAGGTGTGGGCGGACGCTGAGTGGCTCCGTGGCGAGTCTGGGCTTATTTCCGAGGTCAGGCGGACAGAAGAGGCGGTGCACGACTATCCCTTCTGCGTGTTGCTTTATTTCTACTCTAGATTGATTTGCTTTTGCCGTCGCTACTTTGCACTTTCGTAGTCTGAAATGTCGCGTGCCTTTTTTAATTAGGGCTATTTTTACCGTGACTGTCCTGCAATGCTGCGGTGACAGCTGACTTTACCTTCTGGCATTAACAAAGATCATCGTGTTTAATATCCGATATCATACTTTGTTTTGTGGCAATTTTGGAGAAATAACCGAATGGCTTGGGACGGTTAAGAGAGCTGACGCCAACAAACAAACAAAAAAAATCCAACATGGTCTCATGCTGGGTTGTGTGGGACCGCGTTGGTCTATCGTCATCCCCTGAATAGGAGGAGGAAATAAACAGCAGAGCCCGCTGCCAGGTTTCCTCTTGGCCCGTGAGGCTCTGTCGTGTTCCTTCTACAGCCGGTGGAAGCCGTTTCCCGCGACGGCTGTGCATTTAATCGAGTTTTGATAGTGATTTAGATTTTTGGGTCAAACGACCTCCACACGAATATAATCGAGTTGAAACGATTGAGAGAGAAATGCTGAATAGATGCATCATGTTTTCAAACTCAAAATATCGTTTGATAATCATGATTTTAATATTGACCATAATAATCGTGATAATGATTTTTTCCCTAGTCGAGGAGCCCTTCTTCCCCGCCTTCTCACTGTTCTCCTCCAGTCTCAACCCCCCCCCCCCCCCCCCCCCCCCCCTGCCTACTGGTTTCACTTCCTGTTCCCGCCCACCCCAGCTGCAGCCTCATCACCCCCCCCCCCACACACACACACACACACACACACACACACACACACACACACACACACACACACACACACACACACACACACACACACACACACACACACACACACACACACACACACACACACACACACACACAGCTTTGTCATAACACTGCTAACATCTCTAGACAGAGTTAATTTGAGACCAATGCAATTGCAGGCGTCCCCTCCTAAGAAATGTCGACCATCATTCGGTCCAGTACAATTTGACTTCTAAAACGCTGAGTTTAAAACATCCTGTACTGTAGTCAGCAGCACTTGGTTTCAAATGATGCGCCACAAGAGCACTTGCACAAAAGCTGTTATACAGTCTTGTTGCCAATGTTTGACTATTTTTAAAGGGAAATAGTAGCATGAATTGGTGTAGCGTTTTGCTAGCAAAGGCCAGTCCATGCTCAGGCAGAGAACTGATTGATAAATGACAATCAGGGCAGCCTGTGCTACATCTCAGTGGCAGGCTACAGCTAACTTAGCTTAGCTGCAGCCTGAACTACAGCTAACTTAGCATAGCTGCAGCCTGCGCTATATCTCAGCAGCAGGCTAACTTAGTTTAGCTTTGATTCTAATAAACATCAAGATCTTGTAATTGTGCCCCGTCTGAAAAGTTTGTTACACTCCCACACTAAAATATAGGATGTGTTCATCAGTAAGTAGTTTGATTTTTTGTGATACATTTTTGTGATCTATTCGCCACAGGGTTGTATAGTCTGATAGTTGTATAGGGTTGTATAGTCTTGTGGTTGTATATTTGGTTTATCACTCTCTAGTGTAGATTTTGGTTTCATGAAACATTGCGTACGTGGGGCAAAAATAATGAATTAAGCGCGCACACACACACGGTTTGTGAGTGTGTGTGAGTGTGTGTGAGTGTGTGTGTGTGTGTGTGTGTCGGATCGGGACAGAATGTGCAGAAGCATGTGGAGCCCTTTATCCACATCGGTTTACTAACGTGCAAAGGGTAATTACTCCAGTGATGAGTAATTACACAACCTTACAACTGTCTGGAGGTGTCAACATAACGGATGAGTCATTTTGCAACCTCGCTGTCTCAACGTGTCGGAGAACGAGGCTACGATCGCCGGGGACACGGTGGAGGGCTCTGCAGTGCAGTGAAGACACGCTGCTAATTAAGTCTGCAGAATGCCGCTAAATAAGTGCATTATTTGTTAGGTGCACAAGACTTCAACACGATGTCGGTGTTGTACATAAAGAGCCAGAACTGGGGTCTCCCGCCAACGATTAATTGGCTCTGGTTCGAAGCCAATAGTTTTGTTATTCTGCCAAGAAAAACATTAAAGATACCCATGTGGTCGTATTAAAATGTATTTTCTTTTTATGTATTTAAATGTAAAAATGACTCACGAAAACCATACCAGGCTTACAGTTTCAACATCGTTGTACATTTTCGAACCCTTTTTACTCTTCAGTCACGAGGCAAAAAACCCCACAAAAAACGGACTCGAGTAAAACGAGCACGACCTGCTCTTGCAGTGTGGTTTAACGTGAGCAGCGTGCTCTCTCCCTCCCCGTACCTGTTTGATGAGCATGTACGTCTCCGACATGATCTTCTCGATGCGCGCCAGGTCGTAGGTCATCACCTTCTGGCCCTGCTGCCACACCCTGTAGGCGTCCAGCAGCAGTGTTTTACCAGACTCCACGTCTTCCAGGAGCTTCCTCTTCCTGTTGGGCCTCCGCAGCAGACCCTGCTCCAGGGGCCCTCCGTGGGCCAAGGCCATGGACCCCGGGGCCTTGGCCCCCGGAGCCTGGAGCAGCTGCTGCCTGCAGCTGATGCTCAGCTCCTCCAGGGAGAGGTCCGCGGTCCGGCTGGCCTCCGTCGCCTTCTCCCCGGGCTCCGCCGCAGCCCTGGGGGCCTGGGGACCCGGCGGGTGGCTCTGCGTCTCCGTGAGAGCCGAGGGCCTCCTCCAGTGGCCGGGGTCCATCTCCATGGGCTCCTCCGGCCCCTGGGGCCCGGGGCCTTCGGACGAGGGCGCGGTCTCCGCCGTCGCGGGCTTGGGTTCCAGGGCCTTGTCCGGGGTTTCCGGGCCCGGCTGGAGTGCCCCGAGCTGGGCCCGGCCGGGGGCCTCGCAGGGCCGCGTGTCGGAGGGGCCCTCGGTGAGGCCGGGCTTCTTGGGCAGCGTGTGTTGGCCGTCCTCAGCGCTGGGCCGGAGGGCGGAGTCTGCCGTGGTCATCTCGCCCATGGAGGGGGCGGACGGATTGGACGGCTGCTCGGTCACCTTGGGGGGGGGCACCAGAGGTGTGTTAGAGGGGGGGGGAAGGGAGTGAAGGGAGTGAAGGGAGCAGTCAGCTCCGGAGGTATACAGGAGTGTGTGTCTGTCTGCTCTCTTACCCCGGTGAGGCTGTCCAGGCTGTCCTCCAGCACCTTTACAGTGAGGAAAAATGCACTCTTGGCCAAAACCTGCCGATCCACATCTCGCAAATATTTCCTTCAGAGCAGCAAACAGGGACAGAAAGTCAAGAGACAGAGACAGAGGGACGGACAGACAGAGGAAGAGAGAGATATAGAGAGAGAGGGACGGACAGACAGAGGAACAGAGCGATATAGAGAGAGAGGGACGGACAGACAGAGGAACAGAGAGATATAGAGAGAGAGGGACGGACAGAGAGAGGAAGAGGGAGATATAGAGAGGGACGGACAGACAGAGGGAGAGAGAGATATAGAGAGAGGGACGGACAGACAGAGGGAGAGAGAGATATAGAGAGAGAGGGACGGACAGACAGAGGAAGAGAGAGATATAGAGAGGGACGGACAGACAGAGGAAGAGAGAGAGACGGATAAAGAGACAGAGAGAGAGGCACACACCGGAAGACAGAGAGACACAAACAAAAACACACACACACAGACACACAGAGACAGAGAGAGATGTTAACACTCGGTAGAACAGACACAGCGGTGATAAAAGTGCAGCGTCCGGGAGAGTGCGCGTCTTACTTTCCCTGGTCGGGGTTCCTCTGGAGCATGAAGGACACCTTGAGGAGCGTGTCGTGGTCCTTGAGCTGAGACAGCACCTCCAGCAAGAGGACGATGGAGCGGTTCATATGAGACGCAAAACTGCCCGGCCGGTCAATCTCATCCACCGGGATACGCCAGATGCCCTGGAGGGCGGAGCCAGGGGGGAGAGAAGAGGAGAGAAAACACTGAAAAACAGGCTTGAAGAGAGGGAATGAATCAGCGGGTTTCCTCTGCGTTGGTGCGTGCGTTAGGGACGCCCCCTGACAACAACATGGCGCCGACATGTGCTTTCCTATGGCCTTGGCTTTTCCCCCTCCAGCTGCCGTGGTTACAGCTGTCGTTTTCAAAACATGACTCACCGACCTGAACGCCGTCCAACGGCCATAAAACAATCCGTCCCGATCAATCTAACCAGTGTGGGCACGGGGGGGGGGGGGGGCACGCTGACGAAACCCGGCCCCGTGATTGGTTAGAAGTGCAACGGGTTAAGGGTGACCTTTCACACGTTATGCGGGCGCGAGGAGGGGTTCGTTATTTTTCGTGGCGCGTGGGTACCGCGGTAACGCGCCTCCAGGGGTCACAGACACGCGGCGGCCGTGGAAAACAATTAACAGTCAGAAGACGGGAGGAAACGAGAAGCCAGAGAGCGGGCATTGGCCAACGACAGCCCTAATGAGACGAAGGGAAGGCGTGGAGATCCTCGAGACCGCCTGTAGGGTCCGGGGTGTGTGTGTGTCAGCTCAACACGTGTGTGTGGTTGCGTGCGTAGAGGGGGGGAGGTTCTGCGAGCACAGCGCTGCTCCTGGTGCTTTTCCAACAGCGGGGGGGGGGGGGGGTGTGTGTGTGTGTGTGTGTGTGTGTGTGTGTGTGTGTGTGTGTGTGTGTGTGTGTGTGTGTGTGTGTGTGTGTGTGTGTGCGTGTGTGTGTGTGTGTGTGTGCGCGCGCTCTTTCTGGGCAGGCACCCCCTGGCCGCCTCATTAGAGCCCTGTTCTGTCTGGCTTCATGAAACCGTTAGGAATCACCGAGGACGCAAAAGGAAAAAACAATCTTCGGGGCGAAAAAAATAGAGGAAAAATAAAAAAGCCTGCAGGGCCCCTTCCACCGTCCCTCGACCGGGAGGCCGCTGTCGAAACCACGGCAGCGAGTGCATCGGCCAATCGATTGCTCCCTATTTGCTGGGGGATTAAGGTAGATGTGTTTGTCTCTCATGGAGGCACAGCGCACAGAGCAGGCTGACCCGAGACGCGCACGTCCTGGCAGCGGGCGTGCGGCAGGGGACGGCTTCAGTGCTCCGCCGTATCGATTGTTGACGAGTGCGCAAATGGTTGCCTCGGCTTCCCGCCTCGGCTTCCCGCCTCAGCCAAGAAGCGCTTCTTCAAAGGCAGGACTATCTACTGCCACCACCACCACCACCACCACCTGGGTCTCAACCATTCCCCAAAAACAAGTCCAGAACAGAGCAGAAGAACAGGACGAACTGTGACATAACCGCCACAACCACGGTTCCACGCTGGAACGAAGAGGAAACAGGGGGGGGGGGGGGATCGATGGGTCGCATCTCGGGGGCCCCGGGGAGCCGGTCGGGGCCCCTCCAGGGACAGGGCCCCCCCCTTGCATCCTGGTGCCGTCCTTCGAGCAGACCGGAGATGTATAAAGCGGATGACAAATGTCAATACGTTTTCCCTAACCAATTCCTCCGCGATCCGCGGCGACAACCATTCCAGAGGGACTTCGCTGCGTCCCTTTTCTTGATTCCGGCCAAATCCTGGTGGCCCGGGAAGGGGCTTTAATCAGAGGGTTAATGGATCTGATGCTGGGCAGACACATGGCGAGCGAGAGAGCGAGAGAGAGAGGGAGAGAGAGAGAGAGAGAGAAGGAGCGGGGCTTCCTGAAAGCTTGACGTGGAAGAACAAAAAGGAACACGCACACCATTTACTCAATGATGTAATCAGGGGCTTAGGGTGGTTCCAGCATTTCACTGTACCGACGACCCAAATCCCAACACAGGGAGGGGGAGAAGGAAGAGGGTTGGTGGTGGTGGTGGTGTGGGGGGGGGGGGGGGGGGGGCTCTGGATAAAAGGCCTCTAATGGAGGAGCACTGCTCCCGAGCAGGGAACCATTGAGCCAAAGCAAATCTGTTTAGGGAGAGCAGAATCATGGCTTTACCACAGATTAGGATGTAGCGCCAAAGATAAAGCAGATTTATAGTGGGGGTTGTGGGTGGGGTGGGGCAGGGGGGGGGGGGGGGGGTAGCGTGAACACACATTGATAAAAAGGGAGGCATAGCGTTGGGCATGACAACGGGGGGGCGATCATGGTGGGGGGTTGGGGGGCAGGGCAGACAAACAGCTATAGAGACAGAGACAGAGAGACAGAGAGACAGAGAGACAGAGAGACAGAGAGAGAGAGAGAGAGACAGAGAGACAGACAGAGAGACAGACAGAGAGAGAGACAGAGAGACAGAGACAGAGACAGAGAGAGACAGTCACAGACACAGAGACAGAGACAGAGACAGAGACAGAGACAGAGAGACAGTCACAGACAGAGAGAGAGACAGAGACAGAGACAGAGAGACAGTCACAGACAGAGAGAGAGACAGAGAGACAGAGAGACAGAGACAGTCACAGACAGAGAGAGAGACAGAGACAGATAGAGTGAGAGTGAGAGTGAGAGTGAGAGTGAGAGTGAGAGTGAGAGTGAGAGAGAGAGAGAGAGAGAGAAAGAGACAGATACAAAGAGAGACAGATACAAAGAGAGACAGAGACAGACAGAGAGAGATAGACAGTCACAGACAGAGAGAGAGACAGAGAGAGAGAGACAGATAAAGAGAGAAACAGATACAAAGAGAGATAGACAGTCACAGACAGAGAGAGAGAGAGAAAGAGACAGATACAGAGAGAGAAAGAGAGAGATACAGAGAGATACAGAGACAGTCATAGACAGAGAGAGAGAGACAGAGAGAGACAGATGTAGAGAGAGAGACAGAGAGAGAGACAAATAAAGAGAAAGAGACAGAGAGACAGAAAGCCAGAGAGGGAGACATCAGGCCCAGAGATGTAGCAGTACAGAGATGGCACACTGATCAGTGGGAGGAACATGGTAGAACTACAGCTAAGTCTCCACTTGGAAGAGAAACCACGGGAGCGATGCGTCTGTTTTTCGAAGTTCGACTTGTGACTCTAGAGCATCAGTCCCAGTATTGACTGGGAGTAATCCCATCGCCAGGGTTAGGGATGGTAACGTGAGAATAATCCTCATAACGAAAGCATTACAAGCACTACACTGCGTCTGTGCCTGGCTCAAGATCGGGTGCTATAAAAGGAGACAGGCCGCAGAGGAGGGAGAGAAGCGAGGGGGAAAGGAGCAGAGTGTGACACATTCAGAGGGGATCAGCGAAAAGACATTCTCCCTCCCTTCTCCCGGTCCAAGAGGGAACATGCCCTGACTGCTGCTCACCAATCTTCGCCCAGAACAGCCTCCGTCATGGGAAGACCCCCCCCCCCCCGGGGCTCAACCATTCCCCCCCCCCCCAAAACAAGTCCATTCAAAACCAAAAAAACAGGACAAACTATGACATAAATTCAGAGGACAGGGAGTTGGGCCAACAACAGGAGGAGCCTACTGCATTCCTTCCAAGGAAATTTTTATTTTTTTGTATCTATGCATAACTGAAAGCTGTTAATAATTATATACGAGTAGAAGAAAGCTGAAAGGAAAACTTTTTTTAACCTGGGGCATATTTTCCGATCATATTGGGTCTAAGGGACGAATGCGGAGAACAGTTTTTAAGATCCGTCCAGAATTTAGAGAGGACGCAGTTGTAATCCACGAAAAACTGTCTGCAATGTAATCCTTTCCAAAGCGCGTCCTCTCAAAGTGCTTTTGCCGCTGGGCTCAGATTATATTCTTACATTATCAAAAGGATCCCGACAGAGAAGCACAACTTTTCTCTTTACCTTTCGCTTGATCCCAAACTGTTTGTTATTGTGTCCGACTCCAAGACTCGCTCAAGGGGAAGTCTCGCGATAGTTGAGAGTTCAGGAAGAGAAGGGTGGAGAGTTTGCTGTGTTGGATGTGAGAAAGCGTAGCTTTGTGTTATCCTGAAGATTTGGGTAAATGAGAGTTTACATTGTAATAGGGACATTTCCTGCAACAATGAGATGGGATTTCAGAGCGAGAATTGTCCTTGAGCGAGACTTGTTTGTACACAATAATGAACAGAACAACTATTTTACAGAATGTACATTTACGGGCGCTGTAGCCCCAAAGGATTGCATTGCAGACGGTTTTCTCGTTTGCATTCCGGCGTTCTTGCGCAATACTGGACATATTTCAAGAACTGTTGGCCACATAAGTCCTTAGACCCAATCCTTTTGGAAGCTAGTTTTACTTTGAAAGTACATTAACCATCTACCACAAAAGTGGTTCAAAGTAAACAACATTGAAACTGCGGCCAAAGTTGACCTGCTGTAAACTGAAAAGAAATGCCCTTGCCAAACGGTAACTGTAAAAATTATTGCGCGCGCACACGCACACACACACACACACACACACACACACACACACACACACACACACACACACACACACACGGAGCAGTGCTGTGTTAGCAGTAACTCCCCCAAGGCACACACATGTTGAGCTGACCATGTAAGTACATAGGGCTCTCCCATACCCTTCAGCGTACATACATTGCATGGTGGTCCCTACAGAGCAGCTTCACACTCCCAGTTTACTGCATCTGTTTCCTGTCATGACCCCGGGGAGACCGGGGGACCCAGGAACCCTGGGAATACCCAGGAGCAGGGCAGTTTAAAACCTCTCTTAAACAGCACAGCCTCCCTCACAGCTCTGCCCAGGACCGTACAGGAAAACTACACACGTGCGACACGCGATACGATAAGAACAACACACGTTTCAAAATACGCTTGCGACGCCGTCGGTGGAGCCCGAGAAGTTCTCAGCGGCAGAGCGAGAGAGCGTTAGGGAAGGACGGCTCGCGACTCACCATCACCGTAGGAAAAAGCTAGTCCATTGGCTCCGGAGCTACTCCCGCGGTCGCTCTCTTTTGGACAGTTTCCCGCTGGCCGGAGTCGTGCCAGCAGCAGCAGCAGCAGCAGCGGCGGGCGGCCCTAGCCGTGCCCCCCCACCCCCGAGAAGAGGCTCGTGCACCAGCAGCGAGGGGAGGGCTGCATGTGTGCGCTGGGGCTGCAAGAGCCGCCGGAGGAGAAAAATGGCAGGAACCGCGACCGCGCGCGGAACACAACACGAGCGAGAGGAGTAGGAGTAGAAGGAGGAGGAGGAGGAGGAGGCTGAGGCAGGGCTGACAGGAGCAAAACAAGCCCAGGGCTGAGGCAGGATGTCAGCGGCGGGAGAGGCTTCTTCTGACAGGCAAACTCGCTAGCTCCTCTCCGTCTCTCAAGCCTCGCCATCTCACAACATAACGCCCACACACTTACTTTCCCCCCTGACCCCACTACTCCCTCCCTCCCCTCTCTGCTCTGCTCCCTCTCACCACACACACACACACACACACACACACACACACACACACACACACACACACACACACACACACACACACACACACACACACACACACACACACACACACACACACACACACACACACGCGCGAGAAGAGCCAAGGCTTGGCTAGCCAATCAGGGTAGCAAGGCTGGATAAGTCCCGCCTGTTGAGAGCACACCCACGCACCAAAACACAGGAGTTGGGCGAGGAAGGGAGAGTGAGAGCACGAGTGCGGGGCGCGGAGAGGGTGTGATTCGAGGGGGGAGGAGGAGGAGGAGGTGGGAGAGCGTTGAGGTGGGAGATCACAAAGCGAGCAGTTAAAGGGAGCGGGAGCACGACGAGGGAGAAGCGCGCCCAGCCAGAGTTAAAGAGAGCATCGGCAGCACCGGGGTAAACACGGGGCGGGGGCGGCCGTACGCACACACACACACACACCCCCGCGGAGCAGAGGAGAAGAGGGAAGGAGACAAGACAAAGGCTGAAGCAGAAAGGGTGTCGCCTGCACGGGCGAGATAATGCCGCACGCACACGAGCACACAACAATGATTCATCGCAGCAGAAGTCCTGCGAGCAACAAGCCCACAGCGTGGTGACTGCCCACACCTTCTGCCTCTCTTGTCATTCCTGGACGTCTCTCTGCATCCCTCCTTCCTTCCTTCCTCCCACCCTCCCTCCCTCCCTGGCCGATCACAACAAACCCCCCCGACCAAACATATGCCTGGTTTTTTTCCCCCCGAGGTGCTGGAAAACTAAAACAGTTGGAGAACCTACCAGATCAGGAGGAGAGCGAGGAGGAACATTGCTGTCGAAGGCAGAAGTTGGCCTCTGGGATTGCAAATTACAACCAAACTCAACTTCAGGCACTCTATACATGTCCTAAGCTGGCTCAGTGCTCCACCCCCGCAACCCCCAGGCACAGAGCTCCACCTCCGCTGCATGTCGGCAAAGAGCCAACCCACTGGGTGTGAGGCTAGGGCTAGGGCAGGCAGCCTGCACAACCCAGTGGAACCCAAACACTGAGCACATTCAGTTTTGAACAGAATACATGGGTTTGCCCTTTTTATTGCATCTAGCATAAGGATGATACCATCTGACATGATATGAAGATAGTCAAAAATTGCTGTCGTGTGTCCATATGCTAATTCAGATAGGCTTGATGGTGGCATTTGCTTTTCCGCTTCCCCACAATATTGATGTTTCTGGACTTCCTCCTTCTGGTTTAATACAAATGACAAAGGATTGCCTTCATACATATAAATAAATAAGTAGACAAGCTATATTGTTTTTATCTTTTAAAGAATGCAATGTTGATGCCCAAAAACCAAACCATCTTCCATTTAGGCCAAACAGCAAGCAAAGATAATAGCCAAGAAAAGCCTACACCAAGTCGACGTGCAAAGCAGTTATCAGACACAATCTGATTTGAGACCGGAACAAGGCATTACATTTCGTTCTTTAGCAGAAAAAAAGAGAGGCATGCAATGCATGAGTTAAGGACTCTGGCTGTGTGTGTCTGTTTGTGTCTCTGTGTGTGTGTCTGTCGCTGTCTCTGTGTGCGTGCGTGTGCGTGCGTGTGTGTGTGAATATCAAGCCCCGGCACGCACAGGGGCGACTCTGCGGGGTAAGAAAACAGTACTCATCTGCAGCCAGAGGGTCAAAACAGCTGAACACAGTCGATTTCTCTTTCCTGCCATCACACGTCCTGCAGCTCATAGTACATCAGCCGTTGACACCAAAGCTCCTGATTACCTGGTATCACCCATACACCTCCTGGACCGACCCAAAGCCGTGGCTGCAGTCGAAAAGCCCGTTTCTACGAGTGCCGCGACCGAGGTCGGAAGGCGCTAACCCAACGGCTGAAGGGGTTGATGACCAGAAAAACTGTTTTGACTTGGCCTCAAACCCGTGCCCATCAGGGGACGACGCAGACGGCATTAATTATTCAACGTGGCTCCGACTGATCTGCATCGTTTGGGGGGGCTCCGGTATATGGGTTACTTTAGGCCGGCTGGGTACGAACGAACCAGCCAAGAGTGGGAGGCAAAAGTAGGGCATGGGGGGGACACTACATATGGCATGCCCAGCGTTCACCACCTGCCACCAGCGAGCTGTGCGTGCTTCACCAGCACGACGTGTCCAGGAAGTGACCACCCCATAGGATTAGGATCCAAGAAGGGCTTTGGTCCCACACTCCGCTGCTCCCCATTCCGGCATTCCGGTTCTGCTCAGTCCTTCACCAAGGAATGACAGCAATGACCCATTTAGTTTTATGCCAACGGTCGGCCAGGCTTGTGAACCAGCGGTCAGGTCACCGGCTCCAGAATGCATATCTGTTCCACGCGTGTAGTACACCCACTTTTCCCCGGGCACTAACTATTTTCTGTCGACGAGCACAGGAGTCGATTCGCCAGAGTGTAACGTGCGTTAAAATCCTCTCTTCTTCGGTTATTCGAATAAACCAAGCGCCAGCAGTGCAATCTTACCAAGGCCTGGTTTATAAATACACAGGGGGGGGGGGGGGGGGGGGGTTATGATATACTCCCATGTAGGCTGGGAGAGCCACTGCTAGGGAGGGAGGGAGGGAGGGAGGAGGAGACACTAAAGCTCCAACAGTTGGTGTAGGGAGGCAGCAGGTTTTGCTCCAGAAGGAGGTTCAGGGAGCCAAATGGGGCTGAGCTCTGTGGCTCTGCCAACTCTACCCCCACCCCCATCGCCGCTGCTCCCTTACCCCCCACCACCCCCGAACCCGCCGCCCCCCGCTCCTACACACTTTCGGGCAACCTTCACTTTGTGTCCGCAACACACCTGCCCTCCGACCAGGTTATCAGAGGAAAGCACCGGAACGAAAGGGGGCGAGGGGACGGAATCGCTCACATTCCTCGAGACGCTCGCGGACGGCGCCGTGCCTCCGCCGATGCCCGGCGACCGTAGCCGTGATGATTGTGTCCGTGTGGACGCCATTCAAGGGAGATGAGTGTCACGTGAAATGCACTCCGGATCAACACAGTCGTTTCCTTGGATGGAACCCTCTGTAAGACTCGTCAACGAGGCAGACAAGAGAACAATACCCCCCCCCCCCCCCCTGTTTTCCTATTCAGCAAACAGCCTTTGTGTCTGGGGTTTGACCACATTCAGGCTTGTTTGAGTGCATTAAATAGATTCTGGTGAATAGCGAAAATCGCAAGTATTACAGAAATGATAATGGGCTCTTTGATACCCTGAACCGATTCACAATGCACGGCTGAACACATTAAACAGAAAAGGATAACACCTAATAAAGCTCGAAAATTGTCAGATTGTCTTTTTAGTGCATGAATGTCAAATTATTATGTCTAATTAGCTATTACCACCTGCAGAAGTATACAACATGTGAAACTATCAAAGTGAGTGTTTCTCCTAAGCAGTACATGAGGCATAGAGGTGCCAGATCTGGAGTAAACGGCCACTCTGCTGCGCGTCGTGCCTTACATTGAACAGGTTGGTCTTGTTTCTCTCGCAGAAAAGTCCTTGTGCTGGCATGTGCTTGAGCTGTTGCCATGGGACACCGCTTCCTAGCAACACATCTCGGGCCCACTGTAGGTTCTGAGGAGAGAGAGAAAAAGAAAGCAATGATTATTCACGCGCACACACACACACACACACACACACACTAGATCTGTGGACATGGGTGAGGATGGAAACACAGCAGCATTTCACCGCTTCGTTTGGCAATAACAGGAACAACCCAAACCCCCAGAAACACTCTCTCACACTGGAGGCCGTGGTCGGTGTTCTGCAGCCAGGGGGAAACGGACAAAAGGGGGGGAAAGGAAAACAACAACAACCACGACGAGGAAAACATGCTCCTGATCCGAGGGGAGCAGGAACACGGAGGCATGCACGGCTGTGACTCACACGCCAGTGAGTCACAGCACGCGGGCGTCTAACCTGCAGGCCGGCCAGCTACCTACACATGCCTGTTTGCCGGATAACAGCAGATTACTGCTCCGTGCCCCCCCCCCCCCACAGCGGGGAGCCTCGCAGGCCCCAGTCAATAAAAGAAAAGGTGGGGAATTAAATGGAAAAGGTCCAAAAGGCTTTTAAAGTGGGCGGAAGGGGGGGGGGGGGGGGGGTAAGGGGGGGAGTTGGTGTAAAGGCAAACAACTTCATCACATCATGTCGTCAATCAGGCGAGCGTGGCTCCGATCCCCTGGCGCGCGGGGGGCCTGACGTAACTTCTACTTTCATCCTGGCGTACAAAGAGAAGCAAGAAGTCATACACCAGAGGGGGAAGCCGTGGCCGAATATCAGCGGTTGACTTCAGAGGCTGTCGGAGCGACAAGACGGTTTGAAGACCTGAGCCGAGGGAGCACTGGATTGCATGGATTGCATGGATCAGAGGGAATCAGGGAGTATCTGTTGTTGTTGCTGTTGTCGATTGCAACTTCGCCAGAGGGAAGATCATGTAGTCATTGCACGGCTCAAAAGGTCTGGGTTTGATTCTCCGAAGTCTACATCCTAACCGGCATGCATCGGTGAGTGAGTCAACCCACCCCTGCCAGCTCCTTAATGCCACCACGCAGGTTGCTTTGTCACTTTGGCAGACGCTTTGAGTCAACTCGGACAGTAATATTGAGTATTACTGTAGGGATCTCATCCAAATGTACATTTAATCAGGAGGTTGTTTCTATGGACTTGATACACAGCCCAAATGAAAATATGTGAATAACGTATTCAGTAGTTCACCCCTCTTTAAATTAGCATAACCGGTTCTGTATGTTTGTTCAAAATGTTTGGGGGTATTTATTTTTTAAGTTTGCATACAGAATGCATCCAGCGTCTATTCTCAACCACAGCCCACATGTCAACACTTCCATTAACGTCTAGATAAAATGTAATCAAGATGTACAAAGCCATTTCCTGTAGGCACACCATCCCTGTAATGGAACCAGGACCATTTCCTCTAGGCCTCCAGAAACAGTCTAATGGAATCCAACCAGTCTGGAGATAGCGGGTTGTATGGTACACGGGTATCCAAGGCAACGCAAAAGTGACATTTGGGAGTGATGGCCCACAGTTGACGGGGTTAACCGACATCCTTTTTGCAATTCACTGATGAAGATCGGCTTTGGTCTTCTTATGAGGTATACGGAAACTTGAAACGAAAAACAGAAAAGTTGAAGGTAGTGGGTTATTTAAGCTTCATTATCAAGCCAGTGTGGAGGAGGTAGAGATGTTGTAGCAAAAAAGCACACACATCGGTCTAACCATAAGCTGCCGCTGCAAAATGTGCAGCCTCATTCAGCATGAGCCACACTATCTCTCAGCTGCTGATGGTGCGATAACCACATCCAGGGACCAGACTCGCATACCTGGTGAACGAAGGTCCGATGTGCGGGACACACCGAGGAACCTTGTGGTTCTCGCTCAAACTTCTTCCTCACAATTGAATCCCAACCAAGGAAAATAAATACGCTAAACATGAGCCGCAATAACAAGGGACAGGAGGATGGCACAGCGAAAGCTCAACACAAGCTCCCCAGTGCCAAGCTGGCTGAGAGTGTGCACTGCGCTACCGCCCACACACACACGGACACGTGCGCACACACCGACGCAGAGACACACAAACGCCCGTGCACACACGCGGACAGACACACACACACACACACACACACACACGCTGTTTCAGCACTTCGTTTAAATCTGCAGGGATTCTGGGCAGGAAGTTCCAAACATTTAAATAAAACGGCTTAGTTTGGTGTTTTCTCCCTCACACCAACCCATAGAGACATGGTAGGGATGAGCTACACTTCGTTGTGGTGTTCTATAGGTTTGGAGGGGAATATTCTGCAGCAAATATCGACATTAAAAGTCCACCAAGAAAAGCAATAAAGGAATACTCTGACTTTTTGGGGAAATAAGGTTATTTTGTGCTGTCCCCTGAAGCAAGTGAGGCAAGAAGCGGCGTACAATTATTTACTCAATCAGCCCAGCGCTCGATTTGACATAGTTAGCTTTGAACAGAGTTATCAAAAATCAATGGAAGCAGCTGAGTTGGACTAGCTCCATCAGTGAAGTGATGGGAAAACACACCATTCCAGCTAACTCGAAGTAAAGAGGTTTTTTGCGATATCACAAATCTCTTTGTGAACATTTAATCTGTGTCTTTGTTCAACTCCCCTCTCGGTGTCGAGTTATGTCAAACCACCAAATGTAGCAATCAATATATCATATTTTGGTCGACTATAGATTTATAGATTCACTTTTCAAAGAGAGATGAATATCTTTACCTTGGAGAAGCTGTAATGTTGTGTTTTACCATCACTCACGGAACTAGTCTATCTCGCCTGCTACCATTGATTTTCACTCACTCTGTCAAACGCCAACTCTGTCAAACCCGAACTCTGTCCAACACTTGGCTTGGCTGACAGAGAGAAAAACCAAACAGGTGTAGTACTTCTCGGAATGGAAGTGAATAATTGTGGAAGGTGGTGGAAGTGAAGGATTGTGGGAGGTGGTGGGGGTGGAAGTGAAGGATTGTGGGAGGTGGTGGTGGGGGCAGTGAAGGATTGTGGGAGGTGGTGGTGGGGGCAGTGAAGGATTGTGGGAGGTGGTGGAAGCGAAGGAATGTGGGAGGTGGTGGGGGTGGAAGTGAAGGATTGTGGGAGGTGGTGGTGGGGGCAGTGAAGGATTGCGGGAGGTGGTGGTGGGGGCAGTGAAGGATTGCGGGAGGTGGTGGTGGGGGCAGTGAAGGATTGTGGGAGGTGGTGGAAGTGAAGGATTGTGGGAGGTGGCGGTGGGGGCAGTGAAGGATTGTGGGAGGTGGCAGGGTCCTACCTGCTGGGTCTTGCTGTTGGAGTAGAAGAAGGCCAGGCGGTACAGGCTCTTGTAGTGCTGCGGGAAGCGGCCCAGGCAGAGGAAGAGGGCGCGCACGCACAGCTCCACCAGCAGGCGGCGCTGCTCCTCCGGCTCGGCCGGCAGGGCCTTGGGGACCTCCACCGCCTCCAGGGGAGGGGGGTCCGGCTTCTTCTTGCTGTCGCTGGCCGGGGTCTGGGGGGCGGCCGGCTGGGGGAGGGCCTGCTTTGGAGGAGTGACGGCGACGGCTGCAGGCGGGAGCTGGGGGCAGGGCTCCGTGTGGGGGGGTACGGCGGCTGGGACCCCTGGGGGGTCCGGGGGTCCGGGGGCTCCGGGGGGCGAGGTGTCGGCAGCAGGCGGGGGGCCGCACACGGGGTCCGCCACGCCCTGGGGGACGGGGTTCTCCTGCAGGACCCCCGGAGGTCCTTCCAACGGGCCCTTCTCTCCGTGGGGGGCTGAAGGAGAAAAGGGGGTTTGAAATTCACTTTCAAACCTTTAATGAAATCAAAAAGTAAAAAAAAAACATTAATTTAAATGTGTAATTTTACCATCCATAGTTGTAACTGTATTTTCCAGCTGAGAATTGAACACCATGGAAGGCCAAACTGAATAATGGCCCTTAATAACCTCTTCGAGTTAACAAAAGTATAGAGTCAAATCGTGGTATTGAATCAAACGTTCGTGCTAAATGTCGATCGAACCGAAATAAAACCAGTAGGTACATTTCCGTTGGGCTCGCTCCAGTCAAGCATGTTCTTGTTCCGGTTATAAAGGCCCTAGAAAAACATTCCACATCAGAATGAGTAGGCGTGACGTACGCAATGTTTTTTTGTGCGTGTGCCAATTACCATCACGGAAAGAGCTTTGACATTTTGAACCCATTAACAAAAAAAAAAAAAACAGTTGGAAACACAGAGCCTGACGCAAACAGGTTGGTTGAGAAGCACAGTAGGCCTTTTACTAAAGCCCAGAATGGGGGCCCCCCCCAAGCTCAGGGGCCTCCAAGTGGTCGTACCCGGGTCCTCCGGTGTGGCCCTCGTCTCCTTCAGGGGCGTGTTGTTCTCCGACGAGGAGGAGCTGACCTTCCCAGAGTTCATCTTCAGGCTGCTGTCCTGGGAGGAGGCGGGGTCGGCGAAGATATCCTGGGTGGAGTTGGAGTCGGACAGCACCAGCACCAGCTCGCTGTCGTGGCTGCGCTCTGCGGAGGTAAGGGGGGGAGGGAGGGGGTGGGGGGGGGGGAGACACGACAGCAGACAAAACAATGAAAGTCACGTGGCCGGATGCTACACACTGAAGGACTGTTGGAATATGAATGCTATGGTATCACCTTCAGCCTCGGGTTATTGGGACTAGAGTCGTATAACGGAGACACTGACTTTTTGAGTTTTAGCGTAGCGGTGCTTTCAGCGACTCAGTGCGATTAGATTAGCAAAAAAAACAATAGTCATCTATATTCTTTAAACCACATCAGAGACGCATACGTTTAGCGAAATGCTGTGCAGGCCGTTTGTTTAGAGGCAGTTAATAGGCGTGTGCTTCTAACAAAGCCAATGCCTTTGTTTTAAATAAAAGAACAAACATTATTAGTGCTGCATTAAGAATAGAAACACGTGGTACCCATCCTCACACTAATGCTAAGACTCCAGTCCTCTAATGAAGCAAAGGTGTTTATTTGCAAGGGACGCCAACCCGAAATGCCAGCATTCATCCTAATTGCCACATTGTGTAGCTTCTGCGAGAAAAGCCCCTGGCAGGGGAGTTTACATAACAGAATTAGCAGGAGGTGCAAAACCCATTTGCAAACTCGAAGGAGAACGCACTCCAGGAACCTTTTCCCTGGTACGGCGTAGTAATTAGCTAATACCTCCGACTTTAAACAAGCGAGGAGAAAATGGGTTGCGAACGCGTGTGAATGAGTACGCAGGTAAATATACAGCCAGGACCGCGATGTCCCCAACAGGGCTTTTTTTCTTTTCCTTTTCTTAAAAATCGTAGCGGAATTCGTTCTACTATGGTTATTATTATTATTCATAAGCAACAACAACAGACACTGATTATAGTCTGGTGGGTATCAGCAGAAGTACCATTCAGGGAAGCCAGCATCATTGAAGATCTGGGCAGGCAGTAATCATGGTCAGAGGAGGCTGTAGGAGATATTTTAAAATGGGATCAAGGGGTGGTGGGGTGGTGGGGTAAAGCCCTCTCATCTGAGTGGATGTCACTTCCCTTTCGAAATGACTCCTCTCCCCCGACTCTGATTCAGACTCAAACCGTGCGTCAAACCAGGGGCACACTGAAGGCTCTCAGCGGCCTCTGGGATGGGGGGGGGGGGGGGGGGGGGGATTTGCATTTCATTTCACACCCAAACAACTCTGGTCACGGCAGACAGTTCCGAGGTAATAAGCGTGTTCTGATGCCCTGACAACCGGATTGATATTTCAGAAAGCAAAGAAAGGGATGCTCTTTTTTCTGGCTTGCTTTTTGCTGGTTGATGTGTAAATTGGTCTACAGGGTAAAAAAATAAATGGATTAAAGAATATGTGTCTTTTGATGAGGTACTAAGGTCTACACATATGCAGCGTTTGAAATCTTTATGAACATTACCATAACTGCGGTTCGAGTCGATACAAAGAGCTAGGCCTATTGTCAATTATTTAGTATAAAATGATTATTTTTATATTTCCTTGGATTTACGTGCATCCTTTGTATTATTTTTCAAATCCAATCGTGGTGGTTTTGGTCTTGAGTCTGAATCAGGCCTCACATCCATTAGGCTAAACCAACCAGGGTTTAGGACCCAGGAGGGCTCGTAGCCGCGTCATGGTTGTACATTCTCACAGTCATTAGACATATGTGTCACCGCTCAGACACGTCCTTCCTGACAAGGCACCTTTCACATCAATCACATTATTGGAACACAAAAAAAAACCTGGATAGTTAACACCCCACCAACACCAAAGTCAAAGCCTTTCAGCCCGTTTAGGTGAACCCCGAATCCAGAGAAGTGAACCCCACACCTTTCAGTGAACCGTGAGTCATTAAGGTCTCACACTGTGCAACCATCACCTCATTATATCCACATGCGTATGCATCAATATCAATATACATATAAACACGGCAAAGCAGGTGGTAGAAGCAAGCAGGCAGAGAGGTAGCAGGCAGGCAGGTAGGCAGGTAGGTAGGAAGGAATCTGAAAAGGGTGAGAAAAACTGGCCACATGGGACAACATGGCTGCAGAATTCACACAATTTGCAATCAATCATCATGATTCGGGGAAAAGGGTTGGATTGAAATGATGAGATCACGAGGTAGGGAATTTGGCCATGCTATTTCTGAAAAATCAAACTTATTCATTTTTCATCCCTAGGACAATCGGATCGATTAATTTAGGGCAGAGGGGGAATGCAATTAACCGCGTCTTATCATATTGTTGTTTTTCTTATAGACATAGACAAAGAAAATCCCACCATAATAAAGCCCATGTGTCTATACAATCATATGGAGATGATTTAATGTAAAAAGAAACCACACACAGATTGCTGTGAGTTTCATGGTCAAGTATTGCGTAATAAAAACATACTTACTTAACGTCAATAAATTATAGAGCAGAAAGCTTTTCCCCGTTGAGCCCATAGCAATTACGCCGCACTGCGATACGTTTAGTAATAAATACCAAGTCAACTTAATCAGTACACACTCGTAGGAGTGGAAGGGGAGGAGGATAATATGACGGAATGGGATTGAATAAGGGAGAGTAACAAAACCGGGACTACAGAAATAAATAATTCAGTAGCCATATTGCCCACTTCACCAATAACAATCACCCAGTGTGTGCATTTAAGGGCTGGAGGGGAGAGGTGGGAGGGGGGGGGGGGGGGTGGGGGATGTGTGGCAGGGATCATCATCATCATCATCCTTATCGTTATTATCATCATCAGCATCATCATCATAATAATCATTACCCAGCCCATAATGTACAGGGTTGTAGCCTCAAGGGCTCACCCCCTAGGGCCCATCCAAGGCCCTGCACCCAAGGGTCGCACCCAAGGGCTTGCACCCAAGGGCCTGCACCCAAGGGCCTACACCCAGGGGGCCTGCACCCAAGGGCCTGCACCCAAGGGTCGCACCCAAGGGCCTGCACCCAAGGGCCTCCACCCAGGGGGCCTGCATCCAAGGCCCTGCATCCAAGGGCCTGCACCCAAGGGCCTCCACCCAGGGGGCCTGCACGATGGACCATCACCGAGGGGGGCCTGCACCCAGGGGCCTCCACCCAAGGGCCTCCACCCAGGGGGCCTGCACGATGGACCATCACCGAGGGGGGCCTGCACCCAGGGGCCTCCACCCCAGTGTCTAAGTCTGCGACTGTACCATCAGCCTGCTGCCGCCGCCGCTCCTGCTCCAGCCCCTGCTGCTCCTCCTGCTGCTCCAGCCCCTGCTGCTCCTCCTGCTGCTCCAGCCCCTGCTGCTGCTCCTCCTGCTGCTCCAGCCCCTGCTGCTGCTGCTCCTCCTGCCGCTGCCGCTGCTGCCGCCGCTCCTCCACCCCCTGCTGCTGCCGCCGGACACTCTTACGCTTGGCGTAATCGTGGTCCACCGGTGTGGCCGTGTAAGGCGGTGATGTCAGACCTGGGGTGGCAGTGTGCGAGGGTACGGGCGCTGCGCCGGGGGCGCTGGCGGGGGCCCCGGCGCCCATCGTCGACGAACAGCGGGAGTCCTCGTCCATGACGGAGAGGGGCTTCTCCCTGGGGAGGCGACCACACACACACACACACACACACACACACACACACACACACACACACACACACACACACACACACACACACACACACACACACACACACACACACACACACACACACACACAAGGACACACACACACGTAAGAGGGAGGGAGGGAGGGAGGGGACCCGCGATTTTTATTTATTTTTATTTCAAGAAGCTACGATTGGTGGATGCTCCTGTTGCCGTAAGCCAGCTCACTTCTCATTGGTCCTGGGCATGCTAGGCATGCTCTTCTCCTCGCCCCTGGCGAAGGGCCCCATGGCCCCCTCCACCAGCACGCTGAAGAACAGCTGGTGGTCCGGGTCTGTGCCGCCGGCCTCCAGCAGCTTCAGGATGGTGGCGCTCATACGGAAGTACAACTGGTCGAGGGACATCGGGGAGAAGGGAGAGACATTGGGGATGAGAGAAGAGAGAGAGAAACAGACAGAAAGATATACAAAGAAAGAGATAAAGACAAAGAAAGAGAGAAACAGACAGAAAGATATACAAAGAAAGGGATAAAGACAAAGAAAGAGAAAGAAAGAGAAAGAGACAGAAAGATATATGAAAGAGATAAAGACAAAGAAAGAGAAGGAGAGATGAAGACAAAGAGAGATAAAAGAGAAAGAGATGCAAACAAAATGAAAGACGAATTCAAAGAGAAAGAGAGATAACTACAAGCAGAAAGTGAGACAAAGAAAGATGCCTACAAAGAGAGAGAGATAAAGGGATAAAAAGAGAGAGGGCGAGGTCGAGTGCGAGAGAGACAGAGACAGAGACAGAGAGAGAGAAAGAGAGAGAGAGACGGAGACGGAGACGGAGACAGAGACAGAGACAGAGAGAGACAGAGAGAGAGAGAGAGACAGAGAGTGAGAGTGAGAGTGACAGAGACAGAGACAGAGACAGAGAGAGAGAGACAGAGAGAGAGACAGAGAGACAGAGACAGAGACAGAGAGTGAGAGTGAGAGTGACAGAGACAGAGACAGAGAGAGAGAGCGAGCGTACCTCCAGGGCCTCCATGGCCAGATCAGGGGGGTTGTGGTAGTGGATTTTGCGCGGGTACCTCGCGGCCTCCTCGTGCAAATAGTGCGCTGCCTGAAGAACCAAATGAAATGCATCATTAACAAGTTACCATTATCCTCGCCGTTATTACCCCCACCCAAACAGCAAACGACCTCGGGATCCGCCGTGTGTGCCGGCTCTCCCTCCTCCTAATTATTCTTCGTACCGGGGCTGATCCGTGACTAACGCCGCGTATTGTTCGGTAACGCGGGGCAACCCGCGGGGGCGGGGGTGAGTCGGAGGTCAGGCCTCCTTGTTTCCCTTTGTAGGTGGGTGATCCAACCGATGGCAGGAGAAATACACGAGGCACATATAGATCCTGAACCTACCCACCGACGCATGGCAGCGCTGATCCATAATGTAATTTATGAGTTTCAGTTGACCGAACACATTGTTTGGCTGCTCTTGTGCTGCTGAAAAAGCCCATAAGGTCAAAACTTGCGTCACTCTACCAAAAGTTTACCATTCACGTTTTTTTTCCTCACCGACGGACGATGTTAGTCCGTCATTGTGTCTCTGAAACTCTCAAAAAGTGAATTTCTAAATCCACTGCTTACTTTTCACAGAACGACGGTTACACACACGCGCAGAGTTTAATGTGAGCCATGTGGAGATCTAGACCTTCTTGTAGAGCTGCAGGTACTCTTTGGGGGGCTGCTTGCGTTTCTCCGCCATCTTGCCCAGCATGTAGTGGATCAGCCACTCCTCCTCGTCGCTGTCCCCGTCGCACCGAGACGCCCCCTGGAAACACTGGAAGGCCGTCGCCAGCATGGAGTCCCTCCGGTCCTCCATCTAACACACACACACACACACACACACACACACACACACACACACACACACACACACACACACACACACACACACACACACACAGAGGAAGTGAGCCATCAAACACGGAGCATCAAATCCATCCGTTGCTACCGGACAGCCTTCCAAGACGAGGTGCTAGCCGAAGCGACAAGCGTGACAACATGACATATGTTCAGTGGACCGGACACCAAACTACCAGAGTACAAGACACTGGAGCCATCCAACCACACGTCCGACTGAATTCCCCCTCGCATTTCTGCTCCAACCGAGACGATCAACCGATGACGGAAAATGTTTTGCCCTCGATAGGTTTGATTGCGAACAATCTGGTGGAAAATAATTAGCAGGGTGGTATACGATCAAACTATTGAACGAACCACACAAAAACATATTGGATGATCTGGACAAATCAAGATAAAAAAGAAAAAAGAAAAAATTACAAAATCTGTTTTCCGGTTCCAACCGGTTTCTCCCGGCCGTCTCTGCGCCTCACCTGTGTCACCACCTCCTGGGGAAGCTCCGTGCGCCACTGCTTGAGCTGGCGCGAGGCGAAGGAGTGCAAGGCGTAGGAGATGGTGCCGTACTCGATCCACAGCGACAGGTTGGACACGTCGATCTCCAGGGCCCGCCGGAAGCAGCCCAGCACGGCCTGGGCGTGCTTCCACACGGGGCCGTCACTCTTCAGCTCGTTGGAGTTCAGCTTCTCCTGGATGCGGCTGGCCCGCGCCAGAGCCATGCCCGCCCACGAGTCGAACCTGCACCGGGGGGTCGAAGGGCACGCGTGAGGGGTGCATTCGACCTCGGATAGGCTGCACCACGGGACGCTGCTCTGGGGCTGAGGCTGACGTGTTTTTAGAGGATCATGAGTAGTGTTTGATGGTCGTGATTAAAAAATAACGATGTCTGATATTTAAAATATTTAAATGTTATGATGCATTATATTTCATTAGTTATGCATAAAATATGATATTGGATTATCATATTTTTTTAAAAGTGCATGATTTCAGACTTCTAAATGTTGAGTGTGTGGTAGATCATGTTTTCACACAAAGAGGGCATTTTTATACGAATTTAGGACAAAAAATTATCTTTGACATTTGATAAAGATCATTTGACATTTTCCATCCATCGAGTTCAGACTGTGGTTTAACTCGCAAAATTGTAATCTCTGAGATTATCGTTTCGTTATCTATGGGGTAACCTTTGGCGATAATCTGCCATTTTTCACCAGAACACACATCCCTGCTGGTTACATTTATAATACTACCAACCAATATTATACTTCCCTCAGTGGGACATGACTCAAAACCAGTCGGTGATGGATAGTGAATAACAATTATTTACATGAAATGCTCAAGATCGCCACTTTAACTGAAGTCATATAAAAATAACACAAGGATTAAGACGAGGAAGAGAGACCATGAACCCCTTGCCCACCTGTCGGGACACACGCAGATGTCATGCATGTAGAACTTGATGGCCTTGGACTGCTCCTTGTTCTTGAAGTGGTAGTCGGCCAGCAGGTAGAATATCTCGTTTACGATGGGAGGTGCCGGGGCCCCGCCCTCAGGAAGACACGGCGCCTTGAGGATAAAACCATCGACCCGATGAAGGAATGAATGGCCCGCAGAAGAACATCAATATCGCAATTGATTAAGAACAAGTCGATTCCATGAGGAGGCGAGGATCACAAAGTGTGGTGTGGGGAGCCTCAGAGGGGCCCCAAACACATTAGGGGACCCGGAGAGCGGTGCTCGCAGAATAATCAGAGGAGGTGAATCACATCATCTGGAAGTGATCCAAAGCGAGGAAATACAGAAACATCAATACAGCCGCGATCGATAGGGTTTGATCTCAATTAGTCGCCACTCAGCTACAGCGCAGGAGACCGCGAAATCACCGCCCTCACCTTGGTGGCGGTGCCCTCGATGTAGGCCGCCACCTCGTCCATGGTGAGGGTGGGCGTGCCGCTGGGCGGGGCGATGCCGGAGAAGCGGCGCAGCAGGTTGGCCAGTTCGGCCGACACCGTGCTGGTCTTGTAGCTGTCGAACTCGGGCAGCGTTTTGGGCTTGAAGTACTGGAACATGAAGAGGGCGTTGCTCCAGAGCAGCTCCACCTGAGGTGTGGGGGGGGGGGGGGGGGGGGACCAGGGAGAGACGGGGGTTAAGAGCGCCTGTAGGCACCAGGGATGGGCATCACAGGGTACCTTCACGATAACAATACGCTACATGGCGATACCAATAATATCGCGATACAGCAATAATCAATATACTGTCAGACAATCCTATAACGTGAGTGAGTGAGTGAGTGAGTCACGAAACTCACTCAAAAACAGCACATTTTACACCTTTTTATTGGCAACCTTAATGTTGTTTTCTTCAAGCCAGTTGTTCGTCATCTTCGTCACCCGATCATCGGTAACTGAAGTCAGACCTCACCCTTCCATGCTGATCCTTGTATCATTGGCCGCTGTGCGTTAACTACACTGTGACGGCAGGCTATATTGAGGGTTTAATCCATGCTCAAGTCAGTAATCAACTTTGAGCCAGACATAATTTCCTCTTATTGCAGTGCATCAGTATGGGGCTGACCTTCAAACTATACCCTCTAAAGAAACGTATAAAACGGCGCCATAAACCGATTTATGTATTTTTTTTATTGTGTGTTTTAAAAATAACTTCATTTCCTTTTGCAGTTTTTATGATATTGCAATGGCAGCAGCTCTGGTTTGTGAACAGCGCTTGGGTCTGGCTGCCCCCTAGTGGACAGATTAGTGTGTAACTATTACACACTTCAGGAGAGCTTGATGGAGTTTGCTTTATTTTTTTTTAATTAGTTTTTTGGCTGGCTTCACGCGTTTTCAACCGAGCCCTTTGATTAAAACATCTGCATCACATCACTGACAGTATTTTGGATTGCAGCAACGGTTGCATCAGAAAGATTACAAAAAGCACTACTTTGAGTTAAGTGGCTTCAGAAGTCACAGCCAAAGAACACTCTGGCAAGGCGTGACTGTTCAGGAGTCTGTTCTGGGCTGAGCGGCTGAGTGAGTAAGATACAGTCAGACAGTCACCTAAAGGCACATTTCACATCGTTTTGGTCTCAACCCAAAATGTTAAAAATTACGTTTTGATAACGATTTTCAAAGCCAGTTATTTCTCAGTCAGATCTTTCTTACATTTGCCGCTGTGCGTTCATTGCACTGACAGGTGATACACCGGAGATAGAAGATTTAATCCATGCTCAATTCAGTCAATCGACTGTGGGCTGGACATAATTTTCTCTTAGATCTCGACTTCTACTCCCTCTAGTTCTCAGAAAGTATTTAGCAAGTCATGTAGTTCAATGTGAAACTAAATTGAGTTTCTTTAAGACCATTCAGCCTTTTGCTCTGTGTGGCTGTTTCAACAATGGTCCATTTTCCCTTTACCCAATACAGACGATTGTTACAGAATGTTTTTTTCACATGAACGCAGTCCCGGTCTGCTAGTAAGGACTGCCTATACCTAAATTAAAGTGTCCACTAGGGGGCATCCAAATACTATAAAAAGATGATCCACATCGACTGGTAGAAGTCTAATGTGCATCAAATGCAGATGAAGCCCATATTATGAGGGGTCATTACTGCCAGCATTAGGCTGCTGTGCTTGTTGGAGGCCGGCTGGTGGAGGTCGCTCAGTCGGGTCTAATGAAGAGACGCCCGCGGCTGCAGCTCCATTCAGGGTGAAGCATGCCTGCTCGCCGAACGAGAAAGTGTGAACATGGATTTCACCCCAATTTGTTTTCCGAATTAATGGGCCGAGTAACTTATTTGAACAGCAATTGCATTAATCGCATCTTCATAAAGATGCTGCTCCCACAGCATGTGATAAGAAAATGCGGACCTATAAAAGCTTAAACACAAAATTTTCATTTATTTAAGTTGACGGACGTCTACTATGGATAAAAGTGGTAACCTTTTGGCCTTCCACATGCAGGCATGCTTGTGTGCCAGGGTATCTGCAATAAACACGCAGAGGTTTGATATTTATTGGTTTCTACAATCTAAGATCTATGCAAATTATATTTAAAACTTTTTCATGCCTTTTAAACTCTCCAGTTCTCTGTCACAATATGTCACCTTTAAGAATACCAGACTTTTGAATAGTTGTGAACCCTTTGGCATGAGTGAGTGAGTGATCGAGTGATCGAGTGAGTGAGTGAGTGAGTGAGTGAGTGAGTGAGTGAGTGAGTGAGTGAGTGATCGAGTGATCGAGTGAGTGATCGAGTGAGTGATCGAGTGAGTGATCGAGTGAGTGATCGAGTGAGTGATCGAGTGAGTGATCGAGTGAGTGATCGAGTGAGTGAGTGAGTGAGTGAGTACCTGTGGAGAGGAGTGGTCCTCCAGGTAGCGAGCCTTGCTCTTCTTGCTGGGGTAACCATAGAGACAGAAGAAGCACTGCTCCAAGGCCATCTCCAGCTCCTCTTTGTAGGGATGGGCGTCGTCCTTCGACGAGGCCACAAGCTCCTTCTCCAGAACGCTGACCTGGATAAAAACACACACAAAAAAAAACGTTCAGTCAATGTTTCTCCAGTCATACTAACTGCACATTTCATTAATAGGGAGAAAATGTTATTCCACCCGAATTGATCAAAAAGGATCCTACTTTTTGCAACATTTTTAATAAACAAAATAAAGATTTTGTGAACTAAAGCAAAAATTGCTGTCCTACTCCCATCCTGTTCACGTTAGCATCCAAACCTAGCGGCTCTCTCATTTCAAAACAACAGCAAAAAAAAACACTTACACACTCCATTTGCACCTGACCTGCAGCCTCCATCATTAATTCATTAATTAATCAATTAATGAATCAATTAATTAATTAATTAATTAATTTGTTCGTTCGTTCAGGCTTTGCACTCACAAAGAACTTGAGCAGCGCGCCGTCCGATGTGCAGCAGCCGGAGCGGCGCCCCAGGTACTCGTGCGCCGTGCTCAGCAGCATCAGAGACGACGGCAGCATGGGCGTGTCCGACTCGTCTGGAGGGGAGGGAGCAGACGGGGCCACCGGGTTACCATGGTGAACCAAGTCTACCACCGGGTTACCATGGTGAACCAAGTCTACCATCGGGTTACCATGGTGAACCAAGTCTACCACCGGGTTACCATGGTGAACCAAGTCTACCATCGGGTTACCATGGTGAACCAAGTCTACCACCGGGTTACCATGGTGAACCAAGTCTACCATCGGGTTACCATGGTGAACCAAGTCTACCACCGGGTTACCATGGTGAACCAAGTCTACCACCGGGTTACCATGGTGAACCAAGTCTACCACCGGGTTACCATGGTGAACCAAGTCTACCACCGGGTTACCATGGTGAACCAAGTCTACCACCGGGTTACCATGGTGAACCATGACTACCACCGGGTTACCATGGTGAACTAAGTCTACCACCAGGTTACCATGGTGAACCATGACTACCACCGGGTTACCATGGTGAACCATGACTACCACCGGGTTACCATGGTGAACCATGACTACCACCGGGTTACCAGTCTACCACCGGGTTACCATGGTGAACCAAGTCTACCACCGGGTTACCATGGTGAACCAAGTCTACCACCGGGTTACCATGGTGAACCAAGTATACCACCGGGTTACCATGGTGAACCATGACTACCACCGGGTTACCATGGTGAACCAAGTCTACCACCGGATTACCAGTCTACCGCCGGATTACCAGTCTACCACCGGGTTACAATGGTGAACCAAGTCTACCAACGGGTTACCATGACTACCACAATGCAGGCAGCGACCATCAGACAGAGACATGGTCAAAGAGGCACACAGAGGGACAGAGATAATGAGACACACGTAGAGAACAGACACACGTAGAGAACAGACAGAGAGACTGAGAGATAATGAGACACACAGAGAACAGACACACAGAGAGACAGCGAGATAATGAGACACACAGAGAACAGACACACAGAGAGACTGAGAGATAATGAGACACACAGAGAACAGACACACAGAGAGACAGAGAGATAATGAGACACACAGAGAACAGACACACAGAGAGACAGAGAGATAATGAGACACACAGAGAACAGACACACAGAGAGACTGAGAGAGACCAGAATTTTGACACCATGCGGGCAGCGACCAAAAGACAACGAGAGAGTCGAAGAGACACACAGAAAGAACAGAGACAGAGAGGGAACAGAGGGAACACCCATGACCATCAGACCGAGACAATGAGAGAAGAGACACAGAGGGGAAGAGGAACACAGAGAGACGGAGACAGGCAGGGAAAGAGCCACGCACACAGAGCCACAGAGAAGGACAGAGACACACACACACACAACAGAGATGGAATTTAACTTTTTTGCCCACCAGCCACTGTGGCAGGTAGATTTAAAAATCGACCAGCCACTCATCTTTTTTACCAGCCATTTTTTTATACGCTATATATTTTTTTAATATATGCGTACATTTTAGACAATATAATAGTAACAATAGATAACAAAAAGTGTTTTACATGTTATTACATGTGACTATGTGTCCACAGACCTGGTAACTAACGTATGATAGTAAGCATTATTGGCCCTTAACACTAATATTCAGAAAAAACACCGCCTCAAAAGGCTATTGGCTTAAGCAATACAAGTAGAGGCATATACTTGAACTTTATACCCTGAACTTTTAAACGTTGCAAACGTGCAAAAACATAATTATATATTTATGTGGCATTCAGTCCAATGCTGAAAATATATCTGTGGCATTAGGCCAATGCAGTTGTAAAGTGTGTAAAGTATGACCAAGTGTTTCTTTCTGTTCAATAGTCTAGATAGAACTTTATCAATCCCCTGTAGGAGAAAATTTGTTAATGTTTGTCCCTATAAAACTAATGGTAAAAAAATAAATAAAAAACACGACGGTAACTGAGTAAATCAAACCGTCCAATCTGAAGGCTCTGCTTAACCACTCCCCCTACTCACTTCCACAAATGCAAAGCAAACATAACTGAGTAGGGGAGGGCGTAGCCTAACTAGTTTGTGAACGACCCAGAGAAACGCAACGCAAATTCAATGTGAACATGTATGAGGCTTTAATATAATCCTGGACTATTTTGAAGTTCCGCAAAACATTTTTTAAAAGTGTCTCAAAAAGAGGGCATGTCCGGGCGAAAGAGGACGTCTGGTTACCCTACGTACGGGAAACACATTTGATTCCTACCTGTAACACTGTTAAATAGCGGCCCAAATTGGTGGGCGCTGTCCTTGTAATTTCTCTGCGTGAGGAATACGAAGTGTGGCGTGTGAGCGTGTGCATGCGTTGAATTCATGGGGCAAGCCCCAGGAATCTCCCACTTCCGGCTTCCATGGAAGAGAACCAAACAAATTCACGCAAAAGCGTTCATGCAAATCTAGCATTAAAGGTTAATTTAAGGAAGTTCTCTCCAGTCACGCTGAAAGTGGTTCGCTAGTAGTAGTGCTTTAATTTGCAGTGTCAGAGAATTCTGAGAAATCTGAATGCTGACTAAATTCTCAGAATTCTGACACTGCAAATTATTGCACGCTAGTGCAATAATGTCGCCTGGTCGCCTGGTCGACATCGCGACCAGGCGACAAATGACTGGGGAGAACCTTCTTAAATGAACCTTTAATGCTGGATTTAATTATCAGAATTCGGATTTTATCCAAGTATTCTGACTTTATTATCAGAATGCTGAATTTTATCTCACAATTCAAACTTTATTAGCCTATTCGATTTCTGAATTAAAATTCTTGTGATGAATAATCTACATTTGTACAGTCAATGTGCAGCACTTTAATTTCCGTCAACTTCTTTTTTCTAACACCAGCACTTCCACAACTATGCCCATGTTCCCGACTGCTATATACAAAACCATTTATAGCGCACCTATTTTTCGGCTGGGTAGTGATAATCGCCCTAAGTGCAGATTTAATGTGGGCTCTGATTCTGAATGAATCCCGCTGCTGAACTGTGTGAATAAATAAAGGGAACTGAAATCCAAAAGAAGACACGTGGTTTTGATGTACCGGTGAATTCCAGCTGAAAGTGGAACCTTGCTGCCATCATGGGAAATAATATAGCCTAGGCCTATTGTAAGTACCTTTCAATTCCTTGTTCTTTTGTTGAACATATCCCCCACTAGATTCCCCCACCCCCACACAGATTTTGTCCTGTAGAAACCTATATGGTGGAAACCAATACGCCCTCTCAACCACAAAATGTTTGAGTCACTTCTATGGAAGTAAATCTGTGCCATCGGATTTTGAATATAAAAAGCCATTGAACTCTAAGCACTGAATATTTATGCATTGAAATAACGTATCTGGATTTGAATTGAACTCCTATTCAGCTTTATTTTTCAACGTTAAAAATTCAAAATCAAATATTCAACGTTAAAAAATTCAGCGCGGGGACGTTGATTACGTTGAAATTCAAATTAAGATACGTTATTTCATTGCATAAATATTCAGTGCTTAGAATTCAATGGCTTTTTATTTTCAAAATCCGATGGCACAGATTTACGTCCATACACTCGTCCTTCGTCATGCTTAACTGATCATACCTCTCTCTAGTTGGTTACACAAATCTTCCCATGGACACTCCCAGAACTTCAGCCAGCCAGACAATTCACGTCTGTTAATTTATGAATGGAATTCTGAACGTGTCCCGCCTCCGAAATGGCCTGGCTATAGCCATGCCGCCTTGCGCACAATTTCATTTCCTGCTGCGAGGCAGCCTGGATTCCATGGATCAGATTTTTTCTTAAGATAAGAGGAACAGAGAGCCAGAGACGGACAGATAAAGCGACCCACACAGAAGTACAGAGAAGGACAGAGAGCCGGTGACAGACAGAGCTACAGAGAAGGACAGAGAGCCAGAGACAGACAGAGCTACAGAGAAGGACAGAGAGCCAGAGACAGACAGAGAGCCAGAGACAGACAGAGCTACAGAGAAGGAAAGAGAGCCAGAGACAGACTGAGCTACAGAGAAGGACAGAGAGCCAGAGACAGACAGAGAGCCGGTGACAGACAGCGCTACAGAGAAGGACAGAGAGCCAGAGAGAGACAGAGCTACAGAGAAGGACAGAGAGCCAGAGAAGGACCGAGAGCCAGAGAAGGACCGAGAGCCAGAGACAGACAGAGCTACAGAGAAGGACAGAGAGCCAGAGACAGACAGAGCTACAGAGAAGGACAGAGAGCCAGAGACAGACAGAGCTACAGAGAAGGACAGAGAGCCAGAGACAGACAGAGCTACAGAGAAGGACAGAGAGCCAGAGAAGGACAGAGAGCCAGAGACAGACAGAGCTACAGAGAAGGACAGAGAGCCGGTGACAGACAGAGAGCCAGAGACAGACAGAGCTACAGAGAAGGACAGAGAGCCAGAGACAGACAGCGCTACAGAGAAGGACAGAGAGCCAGAGAAGGACAGAGAGCCGGTGACAGACAGAGCTACAGAGAAGGACAGAGAGCCGGTGACAGACAGAGCTACAGAGAAGGACAGAGAGCCAGAGAAGGACAGAGAGCCGGTGACAGACAGCGCTACAGAGAAGGACAGAGAGCCAGAGACAGACAGAGCTACAGAGAAGGACAGAGAGCCAGAGAGGGACAGAGAGCCAGAGACAGACAGAGCTACAGAGAAGGACAGAGAGCCAGAGACAGACAGAGAGCCAGAGACAGACAGAGCTACAGAGAAGGACAGAGAGCCAGAGACAGACAGAGCTACAGAGAAGGACAGAGAGCCAGAGACAGACAGAGAGCCAGAGACAGACAGAGCTACAGAGAAGGACAGAGAGCCAGAGAAGGACCGAGAGCCAGAGACAGACAGAGCTACAGAGAAGGACAGAGAGCCAGAGACAGACAGAGCTACAGAGAAGGACAGAGAGCCAGAGACAGACAGAGAGCCAGAGACAGACAGAGCTACAGAGAAGGACAGAGAGCCAGAGACAGACAGAGCTACAGAGAAGGACAGAGAGCCAGAGACAGACAGAGCTACAGAGAAGGACAGAGAGCCAGAGAAGGACAGAGAGCCAGAGACAGACAGAGCTACAGAGAAGGACAGAGAGCCAGAGACAGACAGAGCTACAGAGAAGGACAGAGAGCCAGAGAAGGACAGAGAGCCAGAGACAGACAGAGCTACAGAGAAGGACAGAGAGCCGGTGACAGACAGAGCTACAGAGAAGGACAGAGAGCCAGAGACAGACAGAGCTACAGAGAAGGACAGAGAGCCAGAGAAGGACAGAGCTACAGAGAAGGACAGAGAGCCAGAGACAGACAGAGCTACAGAGAAGGACAGAGAGCCAGAGACAGACAGAGAGCCGGTGACAGACAGAGCTACAGAGAAGGACAGAGAGCCAGAGACAGACAGAGCTACAGAGAAGGACAGAGAGCCAGAGACAGAAAGAGCTACAGAGAAGGACAGAGAGCCAGAGACAGACAGAGAGCCAGAGAAGGACAGAGAGCCGGTGACAGACAGAGCTACAGAGAAGGACAGAGAGCCAGAGACAGACAGAGCTACAGAGAAGGACAGAGAGCCAGAGACAGACAGAGCTACAGAGAAGGACAGAGAGCCAGAGACAGACAGAGCTACAGAGAAGGACAGAGAGCCAGAGACAGACAGAGCTACAGAGAAGGACAGAGAGCCAGAGAAGGACAGAGAGCCAGAGACAGACAGAGCTACAGAGAAGGACAGAGAGCCAGAGACAGACAGAGCTACAGAGAAGGACAGAGAGCCAGAGACAGACAGAGAGCCAGAGACAGACAGAGCTACAGAGAAGGACAGAGAGCCAGAGAAGGACAGAGAGCCAGAGACAGACAGAGCTACAGAGAAGGACAGAGAGCCAGAGACAGACAGAGCTACAGAGAAGGACAGAGAGCCAGAGACAGACAGAGAGCCAGAGACAGACAGAGCTACAGAGAAGGACAGAGAGCCAGAGACAGACAGAGAGCCAGAGACAGACAGAGCTACAGAGAAGGACAGAGAGCCAGAGACAGACAGAGCTACAGAGAAGGACAGAGAGCCAGAGACAGACAGAGCTACAGAGAAGGACAGAGAGCCAGAGAAGGACAGAGAGCCAGAGACAGACAGAGCTACAGAGAAGGACAGAGAGCCAGAGAAGGACAGAGAGCCAGAGACAGACAGAGCTACAGAGAAGGACAGAGAGCCAGAGACAGACAGAGCTACAGAGAAGGACAGAGAGCCAGAGAAGGACAGAGAGCCAGAGACAGACAGAGCTACAGAGAAGGACAGAGAGCAGGGGAGCCAGACAGACCTTCCTCGTCCCCCAGGGGGACGTGCTTCCTCAGCATGCAGTGGAAGGCGGCCTCCTCGTGCTTGATGAGGTGGTGCAGGAGGATCCAGGGCAACACCGAGGAGAAGAAGGGCTCCTTGGGGTCCTCGGGGATGTTCATGCTGAGGTCGATGAGCTACACCACCGGCAGGGACAATCAATCATTTGTTAGTTTCTCTGGTTATGTCTGGCTTTAAGAAAGAATACGATTGAATCCTGTAAGAATACAGATTTTTATCCGCTAGGGTTCTGAAGCATAGCGACACAAAAGAAAATCTTGTTGTGCTCGGCTTGCTTTTGTGTGTAGACATTAGGCAAGGCAAGGCAAGGCAAGGCAAGGCAAGGCAACTTTATTGATATAGCACTTTTCATACACAAGGCAGACTCAAAGTGCTTCACATATAAACATTGTCATACAATAAAATAAAATAATAGATAAGTAGAAGAAGGGCTAAAAAGCAATTAAAGCAATCAGTGGATGTAACTTTTTCAAATATATAAAAATGACACACTGCCTTCCTGAGCACACAGCCGACCGGAGTCAGTGCAGAAATTAGAGAATCGTCGTCGCATCAGGAATCGTTTTGAATTGAATCTGAACCCCAAGCACCGAATCGGGAGATCCCGAGAGACTCACATCCCGCCACACGTCGTAGGTGAACAAAAACCCCCGTGTGTGTGTGTGTGTGTGTGTGTGTGTGTGTGTGTGTGTGTGTGTGTGTGTGTGTGTGTGTGTGTGTGTGTGTGTGTGTGTGTGTGTGTGTGTGTGTGTGTGTGTGTGTGTGCGCCCTCCATACCTGGATGAGGTTGTTGGCGAGGCGCGCCATGCTGGAGGAGCGCGGCACGTTGGCGAGCAGCGCGGCGTCCTCGGCGAAGCAGACCTCGATGGCGGCCAGCAGCTGGGTGATGACGGCCAGCCACTCCTCCCTGGCGGATGGCGAGGCGTCGGCGGCCGCCAGCTGCTGCAGGGCCTCGCTGAGGGACAGCTCCGCGCACAGCAGACACTGCTGGAAGTCTCGGCTCTTCAGCAGGGAGTCCTGCCACACGGCGGGAGAGTGGGAGTGAGTGAGTGAGAGGGAGAGGTCACACACTCAAGCCACACGAGCAGAGCTTGTGAGAATCATGTCCCAACATTTACATTTACATTCAGCAGACGCTAAGTGCGTACATTAAGTGCCAGGCCAACACCACACAATAAGAGCGTACATTAAGTGCCAGGCCAACACCATACAATAAGAGCGTACATTAAGTGCCAGGCCAACACCATACAGTAAGCCCCAACCTTCAGCAGCAGCAGCTGCACGGGCCTCTCCGGGGCGGAGGTGACCAGCTCCAGGGTCTTCCCGCGGCTGCCGTACTGCAGGGTGGGCTGCAGCAGGCGCACCACCGAGTCGTAGTCGCCGGACTCGAAGAGCCGCTGGATCTCCTCCAGAGACTGACAGCGCTCCAGGGACTTCAGCCTCTTCTCGATCTATCCACGGAGGAGGAGGAGAGAGAGGGAGAGAGCCGCCAGGATGAGACAGGGATCGTGACGAGAGTTCCGACCTTGTCGACGTCATCATGTGGTAAATGGACTGCATTTATCTAGCGCTTTTCTAACCAGTGGCCACTCAAAGCGCTTTACAATATTGCAAATCATTCACCCATTCATGCACACATTCACACACAGACAGCGGAGTCAACCATGCAAGGCGAAAGCCAGCTCGTCGGGAGCAGCTAGGGTTAGGAGTCTCAGGGACACCTCGAAACTAGCACTCTTCGTGTTACCAGCCAACCCGCTCTACCTTCTGAGCCAGAGGCCATCCCCGCCATATGCCGCCCCGTCATCAAGATTAGTATCAAGTTCATAAAATGTACGTAGTGTGTTAAAAGTGCCACGGCTGCAGCGACAGAGGTTAAAGTTACAGGTGCAATTAAAAAAAATTGCAGTCTTTTTTTTTTTTACGACACCCACCTCCTCGACAGAGATGACCGCGTCGGAGCGCAGGTTGGGCAGGGTGATGGTGTAGTGGCTCCCCTCGGGGCTGATGGCTTTGCCCTGCAGTAGACTCGTACACACGTCGTAGCTCTCCAGGCCCTGTTCCATGTCCCCCTGCAGGATCACAACTAGAGTTGTTTAGATACCGATACCAGTATCGGCTGATACCGCCTAAAACCCAGTATCGGGTATCGGCGAGTACGCAAGTTTATGCGCCGATCTGATACCATCACCAGACAAGGTCAATTACTACGCAGGCACAGAACATCACAAACACGTGCGGTGTTATGCTGCGTTCGTTAAGGGTCAGAGGCGGAAAGTCGGAACGGGAAACGCGACATCTCTGCCCTACGCGTGTTCAGGCTACCAAGTCGGAAGAACATGGATGCTACAAGAATACAAATGTATTATTATAATGATGGATTATAAATGTAAATCCCCCTTCCCCCAAACGAACAGGATACCTCACCTGGAGGGCCAGGAAGCGCGCCTTGAGCCAGTGGACGCGCACCATGACATCCAGCCAGGCCTCGCCAAACAGATCCATCTGGGAGGCGCCCAGGGCCAGCACAAACAGATCCTTCTGGAAGAACGGCCCGGGGAACTCTGCGTCTTCCGCCTCGCCGTTTGGCCCCGTGCCGCTCCACCGTGGAGACACTGAGCGGGCAGAGGATCAGAATCAAGAGTACACAAGAGTACAATTCTTATTAGGCCTGGTTCCTCAACAGCCACATAGCAGCAACAATACAGGATAAAGAAAATAAAGATAAGTGAAAACTAAAAGATCGAAAAATAATTACAAATGAGTAGTAGCATAAATCACAATAATAAATTATAAATAAAATAAATATATAAATAAATAGGAAAGAAATTAAGAAAACAACAGTTTTCCACCTTCCAAAAAGGTGATTTCCCCAAGTTAACACAACCCAACCTACCGGTCTTCCCTTTGGTGTGGGACCATTGCTCCAGGTGTAGCTCCATACCCGCTAAGCTCATGTCCAACATTTCCTGCATCCAGGCCGGGAAATAATAACATAACATTATGATTATAATTAGTGCTGTCAAGCGATTAAAATATTTAATCGCGATTAATCGCATTAATGCCATAGTTAACTCACGATGAATCGCGATTAACCGCAAATCTTTTTTCTATGCTATATATCCCTTGATTTATTTTTCCCATTAATTGTTCTCATTTTAATGCTCTTATCAACATGGTGAAGTGCATCGGCTTGCCTTGTGCAAATGTTTTTTTATTGATAACAACATTGGCATATACTGATCAAAACAGGACGATACAAAAAAAAAGCCTATAGTGCAATCAAACGATGAACATACAAACATACTGCCTTGAACATAACAGTCAGGCTACTGCTTCTTTGTTTTGAGCCAAAAAATAAATAAATAAATAAATAAATAATAAGTTGCGTTAATCGCGCGATAAAAAAATTAACGCCGTTAAAATTGGTTTGCGTTAACGCCGTTAATAACACGTTTAACTGACAGCACTAATTATAATCCAAAATAAATATTGAGACACGATTGAGACCAATAAAACCCTGGATGAACCATTTACCTGGAGGACCTAATTATTTTCTGCCCTCGCCCTTTCAATACCAAACGTTAGAAAGAAATGAGCAGTAAACAGAGTGTTCTCCTGTCCAGCGCCGTGTCTGTGGAAGAGGCTGCCCCCTGTAATCAGTGAAGCTGCCTCTGCTGAGAAATTCAAATCCAAATTTAAAACCTTCCTCTACACTTTAGTTTGGCTCCTTGGGGTCCACCGGCCTGCACCTCATACCCAGGGCAAGACTTTCCCAATATATTTTTTATTTCTTCATTTTCTTTTCCGTATGTATTTTATTACTTCATTTTATTGTAAGTTTGTTTTAGCTTTCTGCTAAATCTTGAATACATTGCACTTTCTACAAAGCATTTTTTTAACTTTGCCTTACTTTTCTTTTACTTATCTATTTAATATTATTATTTCATTTCATTGTACGAAGATGTTTCCATGTGAGGCACTTTGAATCTGCCTCGTGTATGAAAAGTGCTATACAAATAAAGCTGCTTGCCTTTGCTTGCCTACCTTATTTGATTAATATTTGCTTACACATAACTACTATGCAAATGTCAATTACAGCACCTTTTGCACTGCTTACCATCCATGTAAACAGAAGGTAAGCATTTTCTCTTGCCCTTTGGGGGGGCTCGGGTTAGGGGGTTGTCATCAATATTCGGCCTGTAAAGCCCTCTAAGACTCAAGCTGCGTTCACACCGCCGCGCGGCAACTCGCGCACAGATTTTGCCCTACCGCTCAGATTTCCCCGGGTTGAAACTTTCGGCGGCAGCGGCCAAAAACTCTGGCCCTTTCACATCGCCGCGACGAACCCTCTTGCCGCGGGGCGGTTATCAGGGTAGTTGCCGCGCGTTGGTGTGCAAGCAGCTTAACTGCGATTAAGCGCTACACTAATCAAATTGATTTAACATTCCCATTCCCTACTAACACATCCGCTAAACCCCCGGCCCCGGGCCCTTACCCGGATGTGCTGGTTGCTGCAGTCCCGGAGCAGCGGGTTGGGCAGGCCCCCGCTGTGCCTCCGCCAGGTCTGGTGGACCTGGAGGACCACGGGGGCCAGGCCCCGGGGCCAGGCCTCCAGGTACTTCTGCCCAACAGCCTTCAGGTAGCGCAGCATCAGGTCCAGCACCCCCCCGTTGCTCATGCTGGAGAGGAGGAACTTGTGGACGTCGTCTTGCTCTGGAGGGGATCGTCAGAGGCGTGTTCAACGGATTAGGAGGGACGACGTGTTCAAGACATTTTTTGCGATGGAAAAGATGACCTACTTTCTTTGAGAATCAAAGAGAACGCTTTTGAAAAGTTCTGGGAAGAATTTAACATTCATAAGAGTTGTGACACCAAACCACTTTTGCTTTGAAATGAAATAGATTATTATGCAACTAATGCTGTAAATTGTACAAGGAACCCTCGAACCTGGGGCATTATTAAAAATCGTAATGATCAATCGCTAAAAGAGAACCCTTATGAAAAGTTCTGGGCAAATTTTAACATTCATAAGCGTCGTGACACGGAATGAATGCCCAATCCGAAAACTTTAGATTGAACATTGAGATACTACCAGTCAACTATTATATGCTTTACTGTTTTAGGTTGATCTTTTTTGCTCTATTTCTTTGTCTTTTTCTTATTTCAATAATGTGGTTGAGCTGTTCTGTTCAAAAACTTTGTGAAAACTTAATAAAAATGCAAGTTAAAAAGCATGAAGTGCCGTAATGAGGCTGGCGCGCTTTGGAAATGCATCCTCGTTGCGGTTGACCGGCCGCATACCGGATTCCATGTACTCGATGAGATCCGCCGTTGACAGGCCGCTGCCGTGGAGAAGCTGGGCGTCGGCCTGCGTGTCGCTCTGGGTCTCCATGTTGCTCAGGCTCTCGTCGTCGTCCTCGGGGTCGAACTTCCGGAGCCTGGAGGATGAACCCGGAAGAGGAGGCGTGGGGGTGAGGACGGGAATAGGGCTCGGCAACGCCACTGACTTACCAGAACGATCAGATTCCGATTAACAAGGTCCGGAATCAATTTAATCTTCAATTCGATTCAATATCGATTCGGTTAGGGATATTTCAGTTACAATACCAATTTTGCTTGGATATTAAATAGATTCTTATTTAACTAATGCTGTAAATTGTACAAGAAACCCTCTAACTTGGGGCATTATGACAAATGATATTATTCAAATCGATAGACAATTACAATTACAATTAGGGCATTTGGCAGACGCTTTTATCCAAAGCGACTTACATCGGTTAATACACACATCGACACACCGACGGCAGAGTCAACCATGCAAGGTGACAGCCAGCTCGTCAGGAGCAGTTAGGGTTAGGCGTCTTGCTCAGGGACACTGAGCTAGGAGGAGCTGGGGATCGAACTAGCAACCCTTCGGTTACAAGACAACTGCTCTACCTCCTGAGATAAGCAGACACTTCCAAGGAAGATCTATTTTAATCAGCAAATCGATTACTAGAGCCCAGCCCTACACATAGCTCCAGAGACCCAGCCCCCACAACCATGTCCCCGGCCCCGGGGCCCGGCCCCTACCTCGAGGGCAGGTACTTGAAGAGCAGCTCCTGGAAGTCGATCTTCTCCTCCTTCTTGCACTTGGTGTTGCGGACGCGCGCTGAGCGCCGCTTTGCCGTCTCGCCGCTGTCCTCGATGGTGCGCTTCCTCTTGGGGGGTTTCTTCGCCTTTTCCGCCAGGGAGGGCTCCATGGCTGTGAGGGATCAACAGGGTGTGCGTTTGTTGTCAGCATGCAGCATGTAGTGCTTTTAAGTGCAAGGACGCATGCATGACCTAGCACTTAAAAAATAGTACTTAGCTGTGTAACATCTTATCCTATCTATCATTGTTGCTTACGGGGAATGGATTAACCTAGTGATGGTTAGTGCTTGGCACTCGGTTCTATGAACAGCCTTACTGTACCGACAGCGATATATTGTTGTTTCTCTTTCTTCTAACAATTGTACTTATTGTGAGTTGCTTTGAATAAAAGCGTCTGCTAAATGCCCTACATGTAAATGCAAATGTAGTCCTGTATGTCATTAAAGAGCACCTATTATGCTTTTTCGACTTTTATGACCTATAAACGTTGTTATAATTGATTTATAGTCATGCTTAACCATACCTAAGTGTCAAATAATGACGTACATGCATTTAGACGTGTTCCCTTTTAGACGAAGCCGAGTGTTGCCAGAGAATGCTAAAAGCGCCAAGATGGAAGGAAGAGTTTCCCGAAAATCGACATAGTTTTTTGTGCTGTGATTCGTGTCAGGTTGCTCAATAGGAGTCATCAATAAGAAACGAAGACCAGAAAAATAGTATAATAGGGGATCTTTAAGCAAGTATCTGCAGAGTGAGTTCAACACAAACTCGAACCTGGAGGGGTGGTGGCCACGGCGGCGGTGGTGGTGACCTCCACAGTGGCGTGGCTGGGGGTCGGCTCCGGCACCGAGCAGGGCGGGGCCAGAGGGGCCAGAGGGGCCAGAGGGGCCAGAGGGGCCAGCGCCGGCGAGGCCAGGGCCGGTTGGGGCGCGGCGGGCGTCTCCGGCAGAGCCACGGAGGGCAGGGAGGAGCTGGGGCTGCTGGGAACGGTGCTCAGGCCGGGGGCCACGGTGCTCAGGCCGGGGGCCACGGCACTTTGGCGGCGGGCCACAGGGCTGCAGGGCCGAGGCCGCTTATTGAGGCAGTCGGGGTCGCGGTACTCCGACAGGTCCACCCGGCGACCCAGGCTGGGCTGTGGCGGTTCACACGTGGTCTGGTGCCGGTACATGGCGAGGAGGCACTCGCCCAGGTTCTTCCACCTGAAGCCAGACAGAATGCAGTCGAACTGGGGTTGCTGCGGTGTGGACATTTTCACACCGAGTAATACACCGAGTGTCAACACCGGTATTACCGAGTATAGACGGTATGAACTTTGAAACTAGGTCAACCGCCATCTTCTCCGTCAACTCTCCTCTCACACTCGGTGACAGCGGCTGGCAGCGCGCCAATTCTCGGTGAAAGCGTCTTATAACGTTCTATATAATAGCATAATATAATTTTATAGACAATATCACGGCCAACAGCTCTGTGCGCCTCCGGATGGCCGTAGCGCGGGGAGCTCTCGTAGGCATTGGGCTTCGCGGGGTTTGTTTACCGGCGTTGCTATGGTTACCGGTCTTGTGTGTTCCAACGGTTTATTAGGTAGCCTATCTATTATTATATCTATCTATTATTATGACATTTTTATTTTCAGAATTCTAATTATATTATTAATTTCTACAGAAAAAAAAACAAAAAAAAAAAAACTGTGTTGCTGGTGTTGCACCGAGTATTCGGTGTTGTCCTCAACACCGGTACCACCAGTAATACCGTATCCCGCGGCAACCCTAATTCGAACTGGACAATCCGGCATTGAAAATAGATGGTTGCTGATGGGTGCATAGAGGGGGGACTCACGAGAAGCAGTTTATGGGCTGGACGAGGAGCAGGTCAGGCTTCGGCTCCCGGTGGGACAGGGCCTGTCTACGCTTCCGTAGCTCCAGGGCCTCCTGCACCAGAGAGAGGCTCTCCTCCTCTTCCACCGATACGTAGTGGACAGACATGTCACTGCACACAAACAAGAGAAAATAGTAAGCGCAATAGAAACGGGGTATTTTGAAAGAGGAGAAGGAAGTGGACGTTAAAAGGAAAAACTAAAATGCATGCTCTTCACCATTTGGTGAACATCTGCATGGTGTCCCTCTTCAGACAAGGCTGCTCCTCAAAGATCTTCTCCTTCAGCACCAAGCCTTTAGTGTAGCAGTGGTCCTTCTCCAGCGCTTTGGAGATGAAATACAGGCAATCTGCAGCCATCCAGACGAATACAAACACGGAAACAAAAAGATGAGTGACGTCAACTTGAAACAAGATAAGATTATTTTGTTGAAGTAGAGGAACGGCTGCATCTAGAGTTGTAGTACAGATTATTACAAAAATGTAACCCTACTTTTCTACAGCTGTCGACCAGAAATATGACAACGATTAAAGTCGCATTGTGTAACATTGCTAAAAATGACCTGGACATACCTAGTCAATGCTGATCAATAGTGTCTTCAATAATGTTATCAATAAAATCACATCCTATAACCGATATATTCTATAAATAAAAAAAAGTCTGGCCAGCCTGCAGCTCTCTCAGTGGAAAGAACACTTTTTGAGTTTTTTATTCTGAAATTCTCCCGCCTACTAACTTGGAGGGGTTTCAGTCGTACACATTGCGTCTTAAATACAAGAAAATGAATTACGTGTGACCCTAGTTTTGGTATCAAAATGGAGAAAGGTCACTGCCACATCGTCTCCTTGAGTTTCTTTTCAAACATTTCTCTTTAAAGAACGCGTGGGTCCAACCAGACTCACAGGTGTAGTCGCTGAGCGTGTACAGCATTGTGATGAGGTTGTCCAGGCAGGGCCAGTGGTCCGGGTTGCAGTGAAGGCCCTCCTCGAAGGCATGCCGCGCCAGCGGGATGCGCACCAGCTGCACGGCCACCTGCCCAATCTTGTACCACATGTTGACGTCGGTGGAGTCCAGCATCACGGCCTGGAAGAGGGCGGTGACAGCAAGAGAGACGGGGATTCATCTCAAAGACAAAGGAGCTTTGTTGGACCAGACCCGTAACAGGTTGTATTTAAACCAAAATTCATGTTTATTATACCTCCAGGTAAAACTCCATAGCCGTCTCCAGATCGTCCCGCAAAGCAGTCAGGCTGGCCAGGTTTTTAAAGGTGGAGTACTTCAGCATCAGCCCAGGATGCTTGGTCCCCACCCGCTGGTCCTCGGAGGGCTTGGCCTGAAATATTCACAGTTAACGGTTTCATAAATGCAACAAAAATAACCTAAAGCTTGAACTAAACTTAGCAGAGGTACACAACGCGGAGAGAATGATTGATGGCTGCATTTAGCTCCGGCAGACTTCTCATAGATCATAGATTTTTATTTCCTCTTAGCAGAAGTGCACCAGAACAGGGAGTAATAATACCTCTTTAAGTAACGGTGTCTTGAGGAGCTCATGATATGCTTTGGCAGACTCGTCAAACTTGTCGTGCTTCTGAAGATCTAAAGCTTTGTGGTACAAAGAAAACGCTTCGGCTTCCTGCAAAGAACATAAAGAAAAAAAGATTCACTTGGGTTTCATGGAAGTCGTATACTTAGTATAAAAGTAATTGATTGGGTTGCACATATTCTTTATACCTGCGCCTCCTTCGTTTGACTCTTGCGACTTCTCTGGGGGTCTTGTGACTCATCAGCCGCTGTCGAGGCTGCATTTAATGCTGCTATTCGAATCTGGAAACGGATAGGAGGGGGGGGGAGAAAATGACAGATAAGCACATAGAAGACAAGCGTATTGTAGGTTTGCCCTTATGGAATTGCTGAATGCTTTAAAATCAAGCAGGATAGCTGAGTAAAAGATCTTACCATTTTGATAACAGTGAAACTGAGCTTCAAACTCTAACTGCAGTGGCTTTTCATTCATGCTGCAGAAACATAAGAGACAGTGAATGAATGAATGAATGAATTAATATTTGGGAGTAGGGCGTGGCAGTGTTGCAACATGGAAACAGCAGCTCTGATCAACACCAGTCAGCCAGAAAAGGGAAGGTTAACAGCAGACCTAGTGTCAGTTTCGCTGACTCTGGACTCTTTTGCTGTCAATGTCTTCCCTCCGTGTCCTGCTTATCCTTAGCTTTTGGATTGTATTCAGGGAAGTGTCTGGCCACATAACGGTGATTACATCCCAGTGCCGACATGATCTTGAATAGCGCCAAAACGATGACACTTTTAAGTTATTGACAATGCATCGGGGACGATCACACATACAATTGCAGCCGCAGACTCCTGCAGCATAGTCTTTAATATACTCATATAGTTGCATGGTTGTGGGGGAGCAGCCCCTGTGATCCCTGCAGAATCTGAGAAAGATGGTCTTGACCACTTGGCCATTAACAATAAAATACTTCGACCTAATATCTGATAACCCGGTTAGCGATCTAGGCCGACAGAGCTAACGTTAGCCTCCCTGGGTGAGCATCCCCGGTGAGCCTGAAGGTCTTACCGGTCACCTCCACGGTCGCTGCATGGGTTCAGTGCGACTCTGATTGTGGAGCAAACTGCGGATACCGACGTGATTATACGGCGGAATGGGCCCAAATGAGTGGTGTAAACTTTACCGAGCCATCCTTTGTTGTTGTGAGCGTTAGTATTCTACGTCACAGCATCACAGCCGCAGCATGTCCCCTTGGCCACGCCTTGATTTAGCAACCCGTCGTCCTATTGGTTGATAGTGTCGCGACCGCTTTCTTTTTGTCCAATGGGACATCGCGATGTTTTGGGGGCGGGGAGACCACACACCTTGCACCCAGCATTGGAACCATCCCATACAATATGAAACACAGGGAGTTTGCCTTATCAGATTGTGATTCTTAGTGCTTTTTTTCAACGTGCATTGTATTACTAGAGCTTAATAAGTTAAAACTTATGAGGGCATTTAGTTTGGATCTTTTTTTTCTGTATTTACTACCACTCTTTGCACCAATACGTTTTAAAGCAATGTACACATTCACTCTCAAAGTTACTTCATAGATAACTACAATGTTATTATGTTAGTGCAATGTTGTCTGTCCATCCTGCGGTGTCCACACAAGTTGTGGACAGACAGCAACGAGTGGCCACGCCTTTATTGCAATATAGAAGGGGTAATTACTGATAAATCAAGGATAATAACTGCAAGATCTTTGTTATGCTGCAGTCACGTCCACAGCAAATAAAAATGCATTCTGCAGCACCAGAAGAATGCATAAAAATAATGTCAATTCATGGAGATGCATAAATATGTAGTCGTATTGTGACAGTATGTTCCCTGACTTATTCTCTTTTACACCGAATTCAACTGCCAACTCCACAGAGCCTCAAACCACAGTATTCGCATCACGATAACACTCCTCCCAGAGCTATCCATACCACCGAGTGTTGTCCTCACTGACCCTGTCCATTGCAGTGCATTCTCCCCGCCTCCCTCGATGCTGAGACTGGCTGGTCGGTAACATCATTATCGATTCCCTCAGTCAGCATGCCTGCAGAAAAAAAAAGAAAAGAATCTCCTGCCGGGTGGGGTGCGGGAGCCTGCGTCACAGTCCTTACCGGCCCCTATAAAAGCAGCCGGGACGCCACTTCCCCTGTACACTCGTCCTGGCTACCTCCACTCAGAGCAGCCATGACTTCCTTTGGCTATGACTCCTACATGCCGTCCTCCTACAAGAGGAAAACGGTGGTCCGCAGCGGCGGATACGGCGGCGGCGGATACAGCGGCGGCGGCAGCAGCGGCGGCGGGATCATATCCAGGACCATGTACTCTAGCCACGCCGCAGCGCCCACCTACGGCTCTTCCGCCCGCCGGGTGTACCCCTCTCACAGCCGGACCACCCAGTACTCCGCTCCCATGTACTCCTCCACCTCGGCCGCCGAGCTGAGCATCAGCCAGGCGGCGCAGGTCAGCACCGAGTTCAAGACCCTGAGGACCGAGGAGAAAGCCCAGCTGCAGGACCTCAACGACCGCTTCGCCAGCTTCATCGAGCGGGTGCACGAGCTGGAGCAGCAGAAGAAGCTGCTGGAGACGGAGCTGCTGGTGCTGAGGCAGAGGCACACGGAGCCCTCCAACCTGGCCGGCCTGTACGAGCAGGAGCTGCGCCAGCTCCGGGCCGCGGTGGAGGAGGCCGGCCACGAGAAGCAGGCGGCGCAGAACCACCGGGACCAGATGGACGACGTGCTCGGCAACCTGCAGGGCCGCTACGAGCAGGAGGTGATCGCCAGGGAGGACGCCGAGGGCCGGCTCGTGGACGCCAGGAAGGTCTCCGACGAGGCAGGCCTGGCCCGGGCGGAGCACGAGAAGAGGGTGGGGACCCTGTTGGACGAGCTAGCCTTCCTGAAGCGCCTGCACGAGAGCGAGATCTCAGAGCTGCAGTCCCAGGTGCAGTACAGCGCCCAGGTGTCGGTGGAGATGGAGGTGGTCAAGCCGGACCTCTCCGCCTCCCTGCGGGACGTCCGCGTCCAGTACGAGAAGCTGGCCCAGCGCAACCTCCAGTCGGCCGAAGAGTGGTTCTGCACCAAGATGAACGTGATGACTGTGGACTCGGCCCGCAACACGGACCACGCCCGCTCCGCCAAGGACGAGGTCCAGCAGTACCGCCGACAGATCAAAGCCAGAGAGCTGGAGATCGACGCCTGCCGTGAGATGAACCAGGCTCTGGAGGGCCAGCTGCAGGAAGTACAGGACAACCAGAGCAACGAGGTCACAGAACTGCAGGTTGGAGATTGACAGAAACATCAACACTTTCTGCTTTGGTTGCACTTGACTAATTTAAGATTGTTGCACTGGATTTCCTCTTTTCAATTGTTTATGAGTAAATGTTTCTTATACTGCTGTGTTGCTGTATTATTCTTCTTCAGGTCTCAATCGTTCAACTGGAGGATGAGCTGAGGCAGAACAAGAATGACATGGCTCGTTACTTGAAAGAATACCAGGACCTCCTGAACGTTAAGATGGCTTTGGACATCGAGATTGCCGCATACAGGTCAGCTGTTTACCTGAAAGATAATTAAATTCCCCGTTGTAACAGTATA
>NC_044058.1:26435942-26468442 GCF_902167405.1 Gadus morhua | reverse complement strand
CTTTGTTGAACGCAACTGTTACTGACAGCTGAAAGATATTGACAGGGCCATTTGGCTGAGCAGTGGAGCCAAACGAGAGAGAAATGGGCCCCCTGCGGGAACATAAGGTTAGAGATAACAAGACCATCAGAAGGATCCTCACTTCATGCAGATGCACGGAACCTTTCTCTGACGTTATACTAGCAGGCGAGACGGCCTTGGGGCATATCCATTCAGAGCAGAAATCCTCAAAAAGTTAATCACAACCCTGAACAACTAAACCCCTAGTGGAACGAACACCAACCCCCCAGCAGTTCTGTTTAAACCAAATACTGTATTGAATTGATTTTAAACACACATTCCTAAGAAAACTACAATCGAATCAGCAGATTGAAAAGTTCAACTTTGTTTCTAGTTGTCTAAATAACTACCCAACAATCTTTGCGTCTTCTTCACATTACGCACGGTCCTCGCGTTATCTTCTCACGGTACATTCCCTCAGAATAAACCCACATGGATCACATTGAGGTGTGCTGTACTCGATGGGAGATCCCTGCCCCACACTGTCTCTAGACCAATCCCAGGCCGAGGCTGGGAGCCTGGCCTGCCCTCACACACCCCTCCCCCTGCGCCAGGCTGCATGATGGCGGAACTGTAGAATCCGGGACGAGAAAAGTGGACCCACCCGTCCAGCTGAGGAATCCTATTTATTTATTTATTTATTGGGCTCCCCCGTATTCACACGCCATGACCCGTTGGATACCAACGAAAAAAGAGAAATATGGTGTCGGTGAGTCCCTCTGAACGCTTCGCTTTACCAGTGTGTCAACTTTGTGCGCTACAACTTGAAAGGGAATCCTGGGAACGTAGGGGATAATATGTGCCACTTTGTTTTCAAACACAACTAAAGACAGGAATGACAAACACAACGGTGTGTTGCTGTAACGTTGCTGTAACATACCCGTACAAACAACGCGTTGGAGAATGGAGAGCTTTGTTTTTGTGCAACTTCACTGAAAATGAAGTTTCTCTAAACCCATTTGATGTGTGTGTGTGTGTGTGTGTGTGTGTGTGTGTGTGTGTGTGTGTGTGTGTGTGTGTGTGTGTGTGTGTGTGTGTGTGTGTGTGTGTGTGTGTGTGTGTGTGTGTGTGTGTGTGTGTGTGTGTGTGCGTGCGCGCGCCTTCACGCATACACATTCTCAGGTAGACACCCACGCCCTCAAAGTAAATCAGTTATTGCAAATAACCCGGTCGCGGTCAGACAGACCAAACCTCAGATAATGCTGTCATTGCGCAAACATAACACCGAATCAGACAACGCATGGACACATTGCTGTCGTTAACCTGTCGGTAAAGCAACAGGCGATGCATTTGGACGTGATCCCCCCCTGGCCTAGTGGAATTTGTCTAGAACAGAGCACCAGCCTTTGAAACAGCAGCTCTGTCTTATTCAATACCTGTAGCAGTGCAGCTTTAGGATTTTGTTTTGACCAAACTTATTTTTTCCCTGCTGAAATTCCCCATGACTGTGGAGGCTGAGAGCGGAGCCTCCCCCGTCTGCTGGGGCATCAGCTCGCTGCTGATCATGGAGAAGTCTCTCTCTCTCTCTCTCTCTCTCTCTCTCTTAATCCCATTCACTATGCAGCTCGTTATTTATTTGTGAAATGTGGTTCGTTTGTCAGTAATTCGCTTTAATCCCTAAAACTCAACTTAATAGGACTACAGTTTTAATACGATTACAGTAGTGGTGCACGTAGCGGTATAGCACACGTTTGAATTGAAAATGAAAATCTTAAGATTCTGGGAATGTTATCTTTACTAGGAGACATGATGCACGTAATTCATAAATGTGCATGCCACGACTCAAAGCAAGAATAGCCCCCTTTTGAAAAGTAGCAGCAGATTGACCTGGTTTAAACTAGGAAGCCAAGAGACTCCCTGTGTTTCAGGTGCACCTCCATTAACAGATGATTCATATCACTACTAAAGGCCATTGTCCGTTACTTCGTCCTTATTAACTGCTCTCACTGAAGACTTTCCAAAATCCCAGTTGGCCCCAATGGGTATGGGTTGAAACAGAGTGGCAAATGTGCAGAGGAAGAAATATCAGCCTGTTCCTTTGGACACATTGCCTGTCACATTTGTGGCATTGTCATTCCTCTGGTGAAGTTGTTTCCATGTGTTTAACCCCCACAGGCTATATAGAGTGTTATGAATCACACGTGAGTCGTCTCGTAGACTCTTAAGAGTGCGATACATTGCTATTCCTCATGAACAGCAGCACGACCTGCTATGTTGGCCCAGTCGTTTACCTGGAACTCTGTGTGAAAGGGGCTTCCGTCAGAGAGGTATTCCTACAGGCTAAGTGGCTCTCTGGTGTATCGCACTTAATGAAAATTAATCTAAAGTTAAGCAGTCCCAGCTCCCTCCTTGGCAATATAATCTGTGAAATTGAATTTGAAAGTTCCAAATTCCATATTATATCTTAAGTTTTCAATCTAAGCGTTGTGTTGACCTTGATCTATCTAGCCATTATTTTGAGGGTAAATCTATTGCACGTCTTTTTGAACTTGATCCTCTCTCTCTCTCTCTTTCTCTCTGTCTGTGTGTGTGTGTGTGTGTGTGTGTGTGTGTGTGTGTGTGTGTGTGTGTGTGTGTGTGTGTGTTTGTGTGTGTGTGTGTGTGTGTGTGTGTGTGTGTGTTTCTATCTATTTACCAGAAAGAGTAGTAGACATCCTAATTGAGTTTTCTTCTACAAACGCTAGAGTTAAAAGATGTCCCTGGAGGAAACATTGATAACTTTGGGCTTGTGATCTGAACCAGTTTTAAGATATCTGCACTGATCCCATTCGTTTGTCTAGAGCTCAGATTAAAAAAGAAAGGCTTTTCCTGGATATATTCCTAATGATTTGAAACAACCTGCCGGAGGCGATTAGGATCAAAAACCAACCTTTATACACTTGAATGTACCTAATGATTTTCACGCCGCTTCCCATTTATATCCACGCATACATCTTTTTAAGTGAATTACAACTGGAACTTCAAACGTAAAACACCCCATAAAATACCACAGAGGAATGTATCCAGCACACACCAACCAAATATATTCTCATGAACCTCAAAAAACCTCATAAAGTATATTAATATAGTCTAAGTCAGCTCATGTCTCAATCTGGGGAAGACTCGTAGTTTGTACTTCCTCAAAGTCTGACACAGCATAGCTTCCTTTGGCTACAGCGTCACCGTAATGTGAGTTGAGGGTAATTGGTCACTGCCTTGGACCTGTAGCTAGGAGGGTAAATAGGCCCCACTCATTAAATCGGATTGCAGTCCTAGAAGGAAATCTCGTGCATTTTTTTCGTAGAATTGTCCGATGCTAAAAGCAAACCTTGATGACAGCATACAAAGCAAATGACATGTTTCTGTTGTCCAAATCGGTGGTCCAATTCAGAAATTGTGCAAAAATCAGAATTTTAGAATAGTTGTGATTGATGTCTGTTGTTGCTGCTTTTCTAACGGCTATGATAAAGTGCCCATCCAGGCCCGATGGCAGGCATATCGCCCTTTTGTTCTTATTCGGCACAATTTATGTTCAAGCGTTGTCAATTTCTTTATGGATTTCTTTAAAACAATTCCAGAGATGGTAGGCTGTACCATCATTTTGGTTCACGCTCTGGTTGTTACAGAGCAGCCGCCAAAAAAGCTTCCCTTTGATTGTCTTTAGTCTTTAACAAGTTTTCGTAAATAGCCAGGATTGTCTCTCAGCCCGATGCCTAACCACGACCAAGCACTATTGACGTGTATAAAACATTTAGTGTCCCTTTGGATCAATTTGTCTTTTAAATGACTACAAAGGAAATCCAAAGTGTGTGTGTGTATCGGTGGGCCGGTGTGTGTGCCTGTATGTATGTATGTATGTATGTATGTATGTATGTATGTATGTATGTATGTATGTATGTATGTATGTATGTATGTATGTATGTATGTATGTATGTATGTATGTATGTACAGTATGTATGTATGTCTATACACACATTCTTGTGCATGACTTTTATGCGTTCACACACAGCACCCAAATACCACGTCAAACGATAATGTCAGGATTAATTCCCCCCTTGGTTAACACAATAAAAATTAAGTTTCAATTCATTAAGTAGGTTTCTTTGTTTAACAAACAGCCACATCAACAACAACAACCACATCCTCCCACACAAACACACAAACACACAAACACACAAACACGTTCCTCGCTGCCAGCCTCGCCGCAATCTCCCTCGGCCGCTGAAGCCTGCCAACATCTCCGGATGTCCCCGCGTCGCTCTGGTAAACCACCCGTCCCTGCGCCGCCGACGCCAGGCCCTAGGGCCCAACGCCGGGACCTGAGATTCACCCGACTGGGCCGTTACTCTCCGGTGGTGACAGAGTGTCATCGGCCGCACGCTCGGGCAAATGACGCCCACCGGGGGCCCTGCCCCTCCGCCTAACCCTCCCCCCCTAACCCTGAATGGGCCATTGTCCCGTACCCCCTTGGCCCCCCACCAGGGCCCGATGTCATCGTCCAGCGATGGTTTTAGGGTGGCATTGTTTCTTTTGGCGGCACGACGGGTGGGGAGGGATTCTGTGCCCCCTTTAGGGTTTCTTCGCTCGTGTCAATAGTGGAAAATAGATGAGAGGGAGATGGAAGAAGAAAACCCCCACGCTGCGGCTATGACTCTGCGTGTGTGAAGTTGGTTCCATGTGTCAGAGCTCGAGAGCTGGAACACCATGGAGACCATTTTAAGAGGGTCTCAAGAGTTGTCATACAGGGAACTGACATGTGATTCCACAGTGCTTTGTCGTTTCATGTCTGATAGTCATTTGATTCTTTATGTCTGATGAAGTCGTGCTCGGTGCTGTTGGATTCATAGCGTAGGGTAGTAGTGAGGGATTTGGCAGGTGGTTGTCCATCAGATGGATCTCCACCGAGGATATTCCACACAGCGCCGTGGGCTATGAGGACCATACGTTAATATTTAAAGAGCCAAGAGCTTGTTAGTCGAAAGACGGCGCAAGCCTGGCGTTAGACTTCAAATGGTTACGCTCCCAACTGCATTTATCGAGGAAGGCTCAGAGAGGCAACCAGGGGGGGTGGAACTGGTGTCAGAAGAACGAGAGAGAGAGAGAGAGAGAGAGAGAGAGAGAGAGAGAGAGAGAGAGAGAGAGAGAGAGAGAGAGAGAGAGAGAGAGAGAGAGAGAGAGAGAGAGAGAGAGAGAGAGAGAGAGAGAGAGAGAGAGAGAGAGAGAGAGAGAGAGAGAGAGAGAGAGAGAGCGCGAGCGCGTTTGCCCGCAATCTTTCCTGTGCATATTTTGCTATTCAGACTGGAGGTGCGATAAGCTGAACCAGTCGGAGCGTGCCGTGGAAGCTAGCCTCTGGCAGCCGGCAGCCAGGGCCCGGCGTGTTGGGGCAGGGCCGCTCTCGCAGGTTTTGCGCTGTACTGCAATTTCTTCCCCCCCCGGTGCCGCGTTGTAACGCACGCTCAAGTCAGAACAAACCCCTGGGGTGACGTGCGGTCGGGGAGGGGGAAGGCTGCTCACTGCGCCGCTGTGTGACGCTGTGGCCTCATGACGGTGTTGTCTGTCTGACGGTGTGGCCGTCTGTCTCGCCGTGCGGTCCCCACGGAGCCCTGACAGCTGCCGGCGGGTGCACTCTGAGCCGTACTAACTGGGGGGGGTGGGGGGGGGGGGGGGTTGGGTCTGGGGGCAGCGTTGATGCGGGCCGACCACAGTGTCTCCCTGGTGATCAGAGGCTACAAGGGCCGCTGTAATCAAAGCAAAATGGCGTCCTTGATGGCCGTGTGGATGTTGCAACACGCGCCAATGGGAAATGAGTTGTCGCCAAGCCGCCCCTCCACTCACACAATGCTGAAGAGGTCGGCCGGCGAGAGCCTTTCAACCCACCATCATTAACATCTATTTGTTTGAGTCACATTGGCCTGGTGTGCAGAGAGCCGTTCAAATGTTGTTTTGATAAGAATCCGATTTTTGGTTCCTGTTTGAAAAGGGAGAAAAAATAAAGGATTGTTTTTATTTTACCCTTCCCAGTGAGTGACAGGTCAGCATGTGGTCTTCTTATCTATGCGCTGCAGTTATGCAAATGGTGTTGGCTTGTTTTTTGGGGTCATGGTTGTGTTTGACCCCACTGAGGAGAATTAAAAGTTTTTGCATGGGGAATAAAACAACCCTTTTTGTTAATAGCAGTTTATTTTCTGTGAAGTGTTCTACTAACTTATGCTCTCTCCCCCTCTCTGTCTGTCTGTGTGTCTGTTTCTCTCTCCATATTCCTCCCTCTCACTCACTCTCTCTCTCGCACTCTCTATTACTCTTTTTTTTCTCTCTCTCTCTCTCTCTCTCTCTCTCTCTCTCTCTCTCTCTCTCTCTCTCTCTCTCTCTCTCTCTCTCTCTCTCTCTCTCTCTCTCTCTCTCTCTCTCTCTCTCTCTCTCTCTCTCTCTCAGCGATCTACAACTACGATGGGCGAGGTAAACAAGAGCTGTGTCTGCAGGTGGGCGACACAGTGCACATCCTTGAGACGTTTGAAGGTGAGTGAGTCGACTGAAGGCCCACTTTACACCTCCCCCCCCTCGCCCCTCCCCCCTCCCACTGCCTCCCCCTTTACAAGCCTGCCCAGGAGCTGCCGTGACATGTTGAGAGCTGCACCGGGGCTGTGATCAATATACTGCACCTCGTGAAAGTCAGCTGCAGTCCCCCCCCCCCCCCCCCCCCCCCCCCGTGCCCCCTAACTCTTCGTACTTCTCTGTGATGTCTCATTTCTTTAAATCTTTAAAATGAATATGAATCTCTCCCAGGCTGGTACCGAGGCTACACGCTGCGGAACAAGTCTCAGAGGGTAGGTCCCCACCAGGCACGGCCGTCCTACCGCAGAAGGGTTTTTCGGGGCTGGTTCGGTCTCCCCCTGGTTTTAACTCCGTCCTGTGCTTCTCCTCTCCTCCAGGGTATCTTCCCCTCGTCCTTCATCCACCTGAAGGAGGCCCGAGTCGAGGGGATCGAGTAAGCCCACATCCACCACGTTGAACCGCAGCACAATAACAATGATAATTATAATCATAATAACGCGTGATAATCCGTCTTCATTTTGGATGGCCGCCACCCCTTGTCATCTTCCGAGCGCCGCCCGACGCCGTAACGATATTAATCTGCAGATCATTTAAAGCGTTATTCGCGCCCTTTTTGTTTTATGGAAATGCCCGTCGATTCATCATGAGTAGAGGTGTACTTTATTCACATATGTTCCGTGTGAATAATGTGAATAATGTGAATAATGCAATACTTTTTCCTCCCTCGTTATTCCCCGTCTGGCGCGTAGCCAGCAGGAAATAATTATCCCAACAGATTTACCACTGGTGCTGGAGCTGGGGGCAACCCTGAGAGAATGGGCACAGATATGGCACAAGCTCTATGTGGTAAGTATGTGTGAATATCTCATTCATTTACACGCACACGCACACGCACACACACACACACACACACACACACACATACATTCCAGACAGCATCCCAATCATTCATTTTGAAACACTCACCTTTGAGTGTATTTTTCCACAAACAGTACGAAAAAAAGAAAGAAACCCTTGTTCAGTTGGTACCTCACCTGTTTATCTCCCGGCAGAACGGCAACGTCAGTCTGTTCAGGACCGTGCAGCAGATGGCCTACAGCCTCATCGAGTATCGATCGCAGATAGTGTCAGGGACGCTGCCCAAGGATGACCTTGTGGAGCTGAAGAAGAAAGTCACCGCCAAGATTGACTATGGAAACCGGTATGAATCTCCCCCCCCTTCTCACCGTATCTCCCCCGGTGTCCACGCCAGCAAAGCTAAAAATAAACGCTGTCCCGCCTGCTTTATGGGCGCCGGCGGCCGGTCGTGCTACTGGGGACAGCTCGTTCGCCGTGCGAGGCCATCCCGGGCCAGGGTCCCATGCCGCCTGTGTGTCTCCCCCCAGGATCCTGGGCCTGGACCTGGTGGTGCGCGACGAGGCAGGGAACACGCTGGACCCCGACTTCACCAGCACCGTCAGCCTGTTCCGTGCCCACGAGGTGGCCTCACGCAGCATCGACGACCGGATACAGGAGGAGAAGGCACGCGCGGGTTTGATGGCCTCGTTAGGCGGCCCAGCGGGGGCCTGTTAAAGGGGGGATATCACGCCGCCAGGTGGGAGTGGGATGAGCCCTTACGAACCGTTTGAAAATCTGCCTTCCCCGGTGGTTTAGTAACATCACAGGTGGGCTTGTACACCAAGATGTACGCTGGATGGATCAGTCAACCTGCCCACCCAGTGGACTGTGACAAATGTTAATAGTAATAATAAAAATAATTGATCCGTTTTTTTATAGCGCTTTTTCTAAATACTCAAAGACGCTTTACAAATAAGAAAGGAATACGTACAGACAGTACAGACACTCAAACAAAAGGGAACAAATAAACAACACCACAACAATAGGCAACACATTAAGAGAGCGGGAGAGAGTGGAACATGGCGGAGGATGATTTGTCCAATGTTGTAGGTGGTCATGAAGAGATGGGTTTTAAGTGGACTGCTGAAAGAACAGAGTGTATCAGAGTTTCGGATGGCCAGAGGGAGGGAGTTCCAGAGGGTAGGGGCGGCGATGGCGAAGGCTCTGTCCCCCAGGGTGCGATACTTATCTATCCAGGTTGCTTATCTATCCAGCATACATCTAGGTGGATTCTCCGCCTAGTGATGTAACTAGGGCACAGAGAACGGCTTGTAATGGCTAATCACACCTGGTGGCATAATATCACCTCTTTAATCCACGACAGTCTAATTAACACCAATTAACCCCCACCCTCCGCCGGTCTCCAGACGCGGCAGAACCTGGAAATGCGGCGGCAGACTCTGTTCAGCACGGTGCACACCTACAGCCTCCTCATGAACCTCAAGAACTTTGTCTGCAACATCGGCGAGGAGGCGGAGCTTCTGATGTCCCTGTACGACCCCGACCAATCAGAGTTCATCAGGTGAGCATGCCACGCCCCTCGCTCGCCCCGCCCCCTCTCGTCAACTGACTTCTGTTGTGCGCTCGACTAATGACACGGCCTCGCACACCTTCTGAAGCTGTTCTTAACCGTGTCCGGCTTCTTTCTTTAGAGACATGGAAACACCGGGCAGTAACTCATCTTTTTACGGAGTCTCGATTGTATGCTTTGATCGACCGCTACCTCACTCGTAAATCCTGATGTACATTTTAATATACTCCTTGTGAGGGATGAGTTAGCTAATTGAGGAGACACTTTCTCTTTTTTTAGTTAGATTGCATTTATCACCCCAGAGACACCATGGCATGGCACTCCATTCAGGCAGATGATGTAAATGATGATGTGTTTTTGTTTTCTCCTGGATGCCCCTGATATGTTACATGCGGTTGAAATGCAGATTTGCTCACAGTAATTTGTGATTTTTAATTCACACAGCGAGAACTTCCTGGTGCGCTGGGACAGTATGGGCATGCCCAAAGAAATCGAAAAACTCAACAACCTTCCAGCGCTGTTCACGGTAAACAAACCATGACCCTTAAATCCCATCACGCGTTACATTGAACACACAGGACGACGAGAGCACCGACGGCTAGTGACATGCATTACTGGGGTTCATGAAATGCCGATGAGTAGATCGTGCGAGATTCAACAGACAACACTTATTATCTCACCGTAAAATCCCCTGTTTGCCGAAAGCTAATGATTTCACATAGTTATTCTTGGATTCCCTTAAATTCGATTTGCCGGAAACCCCATGTGTTGTCGGGTGTGTTGTCGTTTGTGGGGTTGTTCCTGTGTTGTCGCCTTTCTGAGGCTCCGTCTCCTCATAAACAACATGATGTGTATTTAATTTGGATGTTTTTAGTGCGTGGGGTAAGTAGGGAAACACACAGAGGCTCTAGGGAGAGGCCTCTTGCGGGATTCAATCTGGAGCCAATAAAGACACACAATGCGTCTGGTACCACATACAGACAACCACACTCCTTTGCCATCCCTGCACTGCACACTTATATATATTTTTAATATACACTTGACTGGAATGCACACCACAACAGATGGCATGCCTGAGTCAACGGTTGGCTTGTTCACCCGCCAGTGAAAAAACAACAACACTCCAAACAGTTTTCCGAACAGTAAACATTTTATGGGGAGTAAAATAAAAAATAAAAATCCCAAAATTTTTTGGGGGTTCAGTTTTACACTTCGGTAAACACACGTTCTGACCAGATTGGGTTTGTGGGTCACGACCGGGGTAAACCAGTTACACAAACGGCTGTGTTCTCTCCCACCACATTCATTATCGCGTGGCCTGTAGGCACACTGCGAACACAGCTGCGTCGCTGTGCCTCATTCGGACATTCGTATCTCATACTCGCCTTAGGACCTGACGGCAGTCTCGCTGTACCCTCTCAGCCCTTCTGCGGGGGGTTTTGAACCAATCCTTCAGACTAATTGATGATGTTGTCCCGGGTCTGATCACTGCTGTTGTCTGGGGGTTGTGCAGGACCTGAGCAGCAGCGACCTCATCAGACAGCGGCTGTTCCTGGTGTGTCAGATCATCCGAGTGGGCAGCATGGAACTGAAGGAAGGCAAGAAGCACACGGGAGGCCTGCGGCGGCCGTTCGGGGTGGCCGGTAAGATGCTTCGACGTTGTTGTTGTTGTCTTGTGTCCTGACGTCCGTGCGCCCACAGGCCAGTGTGAAGCTAAACCGGTTGGGGTGTGGGATTGGATTTGTTGTGCGGCTCAGACGCGAGTGGGTCTGCGAGGTGGTTGGCGCCCCGCAACACCTGGTCGGTTCCTCCACCTTTTTGAGCGGCTCTTCGCCGCATTGGCAGAACAGATGGTGGAAAAGCGCTTTAGCGAGCCATTTCCTTTTTTTTTTTTTTTTTTTTTTGGCCAGATGAATAGTGGGTTGGAGGACAAGTCCTTTTCCCGGGATGCAGGAGTACATGGAGTAGAACCAAAGTAAGCAGCAGTCGGGCCATTCAGAGAGTACCGGTGTCTTCAGCCAGGAATCCGGGGGAAAAACCTGGAAAATAGTTCTGGTGGAACGCACAAAAGAACAGAGGGTACTCACACTGCAGGCGGCCCATCAAGGAGTCTGTTGCGTCTCAATGTGCTGTTGCTAGGGGACGGGTGTTCCGTGACACTATTCTGTTGCTAGGGAACAGGTGATACGTGTCACTCTCCTGTTGCTAAGTAACTGGTGCTACTTGATGATGTTCTGTTGCTAGGTAACAGGTGATACGTGTCACTGTTCTGTTGCTAGGGAACAGGTAATACATGTCACTCTTCTGTTGCTAAGTAACTGGTGATAGTTGATGCTGTTGCTAGGGAACAGGTGATACGTGTCACTGTTCTGTTGCTAGGGAACAGGTAATACATGTCACTCTTCCGTTGCTAAGTAACTGGTGATAGTTGATGCTGTTGCTAGGGAACAGGTGATACTTTTCAATGTTCTGGTGCTAGGGAACAGGTGATACGTGTCACTCTTCTGTTTCTAAGTACCTAGTGATACTTGACGATGTTCTGTTGCTAGGTAACAGGTGATACCTCTCAATGCTCTGTTGCTAGGTAACAGGTGATACTTGACACTTTTCCGTTGATAGGTAACAGGTGATGCATCTGAATTTTTTGGTGCTAAATAACAGGTGATACCTCTCACTGCTCTGTCGCTAGGTAACAACAGGTGATAGATCTCACTGTTCTGTCGCTAGGTAACAACAGGTGATGGAACTCAGGCTTCTGTCGCAAGGTAACAGCTGATGATGTGTGACTGTTGAGATGCTAGGTAACTGTCGACACCTCGTGGTGCTCTGGTGCCAGATAACGTGTGATTTGAGATTGGTGGTTCCCAAACAGTCGTTGCAGTCCCTTCAGACAGAGTGGGGGGAAAATATGCTCCAAACCCCCGCATTGGAGAGAAACATCGTGTTCCATTCATATTCCAGGTGTGGGGCAAATGCGTCCTTCACCACGGCCTTCTGCTCACTGCCGTGCTCCTCTGTGTCTTTTGTCATTGCAGTGATGGACATAACAGATGTGGCCCACGGGAAAACAGATGATGAGGACAAGCAGCACTTCATCCCCTTCCAGCCGTGAGTCTCTGGTGCATTGGTATTGCCCTTCACACGGCACTCGCACAGGGAACCCACTCGTGCTTATCTGAAGTCGTATCAACCTTTATTGTGCTTCATATGTTTCTGTTCCAGGGAACACTTACAGTACTGTTGCTTTCTCCCTCTGTCGCTCACTCACTCTCAATGAAGATGTATGCATTTATGTCTTAATGCATTCATACACACACACACACACACACGCACACGCACACACAGGCACACACACACAGGCACATGCCCAGGCACACACACACACGCGCAACTGCACAGTTGGTGATGAATATGTATGGGTTTCTGGAGGAAGAAGAGTAGCCCAAAAAAAGATCAGGATTCACACTCACAAGCCCTGATCCAAACACCGTCACAATAGCAGGCTCCATCCATTCTCTGTGTAGCCGCCTTTGAGGCAATATTTAAACAGTTGTGCCTCGCAGTTCCATGCTGTTTCATAGCAGGAAGGTCACGGTGGCGTTCTGTTAATTAGCTTCTGCCCTCTCCTCCTCACCTGTGTGATGTCCTGATAATAAGTGGGCTGTGACCTGTGATAAAGGGCATCGTCTGTGTTATTCACACTGAGACGGGCTCCCATCTTAAAGTTCAAGCCTTGATCATTTAACGAGAGGGTTGTGCTTTTAAAGAAGCACATGGAACAAGTCGCAGGTGGGCAATTGTCATTTAAGGTTTTGGTCGCTATGCACTATTTAGTAAATCTATTAGTAACCTATTGAGTCATTTAGCTGAGGTTAATTACATATCCCTTGCAGAGATGCCTTGCATCATCTTGATTGCGTGACTGGAACCAAGTTCTATTCTGCTATGTGAATCGCAGTAACTATGTCACTGCTCTGATCCGTGATATTTGATCATTATTTATCCTTAGAGTTGGGGCCAAATATTCTGCATTGCAACAGAAAACATGCGTTCCTCAGCAGGGGTGTCGCAGGTGTGTGTGAGCGATATTCCCCAAGGGCCATAAGATTCTCGAGAGCATAAAGTGTATTCACAACTGGTATTTATCAAAGTTGTAAGAAGTTTCCTACCTACACTATAAAAGCGCTCATTACTTTTGATTAAAGATCAAACTGACAGATCTACTGGTCGTAAATGTATGCATATTGATTAATGATTTTCTTTTTTCTGCTTACATATTTGATATTCTAAGCAGACGATTGCGTCCTTGGACCAATGAAAGGAAGGCAGTGAAGAGGGAGAGCTCTATCAGAAGCTTATTTTTCTTCTCCTAGAAATATATTCAAATAGATATCAACTTTTTAATTGAATCGACAAAGCAACAGTACTCTCTATTATATCATCAAAGATGGTGGCAATTAGGATCGCCCACCATTTGAATAGGTCTGGGCTGTACTTGAGAGTGTTTAGCAGTCCTCCACTATTCATGCCCTCAGATGGACTCTATTCCCCACTGTGTCTTCTTTGTGAAGTCTCCATGAGAGTCAGAAGCTTTCATCTAGTTGGATATTCCTCCACTCCCCGAGTGGAGGAATATCCAACTCCATTTCTGTCTGCTTACAAAACTAACAATGTTTACAAATCGTTATCAACTTTGTGTGTGTGCGTGTGCGAGTGACTGTGTGTGTGTGTGTGTGTGTGTGTGTGTGTGTGTGTGTGTGTGTGTGTGTGTGTGTGTGTGTGTGTGTGTGTGTGTGTGTGTGTGTGTGTGTGTGTATGTGTCCTTTAACCTTGCCTCCGCCTCCACTCCCAGGATCGCCATGGAAACGTACATCCGCCAGCGCCAGCTCATCATGTCCCCCCTGAGCACGTCCCGGGTCAGCGGGGAGAACGAGCCCCTGACCGCCGTGTTCAACAAGGTCATCGCCACGCGGGAGGTCAACCACAAGGGCCAGGGTACGCACGCACGCACGCACACACACACACACACACACACACACACACACACACACACACACACACACACACACACACACACACACACACACACACACACACACACACACACACACACACACACACACACACACACCAGGGTGTGTTCCCCCCCCTGGTGGGTACAAATGCGTTCTCTAACCTTTTCTTGTCTTCTTCTTTTCGAGGAGAAGGACAAACTCAGCATGCTCCGGAGAGGGGCATGTGTGTTGTGATTCACTGCACGTCTGACGTGTGTGTGTGTGCGTGTGCGTGTGCGTGTGTGTGTGTGTGTGTGCGCTCCAGGGCTGTTTGTGACCCTGAAGCTGCTCCCGGGGGACCTGGCCCAGGTGCGTAAAGACTACCCCCACTTCGTGGACCGCGCCACCGCTATCGTGGGAAAGATGGGCTTCCCGGAGATCATCCTCCCAGGTGCGACCCCCCCCCCCCCCCCCCCCCCCGATCGCGACAGACAGAAAGACAGACAGACAGACAGACAGACAGACAGACAGAGACACTGGTACACAGACAGACAGACAGACAGACAGACAGACAGACAGACACTGGCACACAGACAGACAGACAGACAGACAGACAGACAGACAGACAGACAGACAGACAGACACTGGCACACAGACAGACACTGACAGACAGACAGACACAGACAGACAGACAGACAGACAGACAGCAGACAGACAGACAGACAGACAGACATTCGTGCCCCCCCCCAGGGAGAGGACAGTCCATCGTGCACTCGGGGGGGCCCGGTGTTCTGGGCCATCTGAGGCCTCGTCTCCTGACCGACTCTCCCTCCGGCCTCCAGGAAACGTGAGGAACGACATCTACGTCACGCTGCTGCACGGCGAGTTCGACCGCGGCAAGAAGAAGACGCCGAAGAACGTGGAGGTCATCGTGAGCGTGCAGGACAACGACGGGAACCCCATGGAGGTAGGGGTCAGGGGTCACCAACGGGAACCCCATGGAGTTAGGGGTCAGGGGTCAGCGCAGGGAACCCCATGGAGGTAGGGTTCAGGGGTCAGCGAAGGGAACCCCATGAAGGTAGGGGTCAGGGGTCGCCAATGGGAACCCCATGAAGGTAGGGCTCAGGGGTCAGCGAAGGGAACCCAATGGAGGTAGGGGTCAGGGGTCACCAACGGGAACCCCATGAAGGTAGGGGTCAGGGGTCACCAACTGGAACCCCATGAAGGTAGGGGTCAGGGGTCGCCAACTGGAACCCCATGGAGGTAGGGGTCAGGGGTCACCAACTGGAACCCCATGGAGGTAGGGGTCAGGGGTCACCAACGGGAACCCCATGGAGGTAGGGGTCAGGGGTCGCCAACTGGAACCCCATGGAGGTAGGGGTCATGGGGTCATGGGTGTAGGGGTCGCGGGGTAGGTGTCATGGGATAGGGGTCAGGGGTGACGGGGCTTGTGCACGGCTGAGGGTGCTGTTCGATGGATTGACTTTCAGTCTACTCTGTTTTTAATCGACATGTCCGGAAAACTGTTAGGGACATTCCGTCGGGAGGCCGGGGCCTAAATTAGGCTTTTCCAGAAGGAGAAGCTTTTAAGTTCTGTTTTTTGCTGTGTGGTTGAAGGATTGACTCTTCTGTGTTTTGCTTTGAATAAACTTGTGATGTATTTGTGGAATGGCACGATTTTCTCTTTTCGACTTAGTAGTAGTAGTAGTAGTAGTAGTAGTAGGTTAGACAATGTCAAGAAAGAAAAAACTTCTGAAGTTTGGCAGCTTTTAAAAACCATAAAAGATGATCCAAAAATTATAAAAGGCAAACTGGTAACAGCAGCTGTCATATCATACCACCCACTCTGGTAAAAATGATTCTCTCTGTCGGAAATCGGTCAAGCATTATTCCTGCTTTGCTAAATTGAACGGTTCCTCATTCGTTTCAATAAGCTGAAACGTATCCTACAAATGTATGTTTAACGTGTTATTAGTCAAATTGTCGTACATTGTCTTCATCTTTGTTTTTTTTCGTCGTGATCGGACGTCAATTCGATATGTAGACTGAACACAGTGCCCCATCTCCAAGGCAACCGGCTACTGACTCCATAAACGGATGATAAGAATTTTTGCACATAGTTCCAGCCTATAATTATAGGATATTTGGCTGATGGCAGCCTAGATTTTCGGTCGAATTGAATGCAGTTGTTGACATGAATGGATGGCGAATTGGCAACATATTGATCGAGGCGGTCATTTAGCAGAGGTGCTTCACTGCCCCCATTCAGCTGTGGGAAACCTTGATTAGCCAATTGATTCTTATCAAGCATTATTAGCCCATTGATTATTTTCAAGCGTCAAAAACAGCTAAAAGTCAGTAAAATGTGGCTTCATCGAGCCGCAGATATTAACAAAGATATTTGGATTTATGGTCCGCAGTGAGTCGACGGTGGGTCAAGGACACCCCTAAGAATAACACGCGCAAGTGGCCGCATTTGTTTTCTAATCGTGATATAAGGGAAATAAATCAATTTCAGCTGCAACGACAACAATACGTTTATGCGAGCGCAGTATGTAAAGAACCATGCGTTTTCCTCATCGATCAAAAGCGAGCACTGCGTGTGCAATTTCTGCTTTTGCAAAGAACAGTTTTGTAAATGGTTTTCAGTTCCAGGAATATTAACTCTGTCCTCTGTTCTTTCAGAAGGCCATATTCCCGGGGGCCGGTTATGAAGGCATCACAGAGTACAAGTCTGTCATTTACTACCAGGTTAAGCAGCCATGCTGGAACGAAACTATCAAGGTACGACTATGTCCACCACACATACACGCACCACACACACGCACACAAAAGTGCATGCACACACGCACACATCCACCCACCCACCCACACATGCACACACTTCTCTCTCTGACTTTCGCTCTTGCTCTCGCTGTCTCGCTGTCTCCCTCGCGCTCTCTCTCTCTCTCGCTCTCGCTCTATCCCTCACTCTCTCGCTCACTCTCTTACACACTCTCACACACACACACACACAGTCATGAGCTGTGACCCGACAAAAGCGCCACTGTACTTATATGACACAATGTCTTGAGCCCTCCAATTACGTCCTCCAATGGATTTCAGCTCCATATAACGGAATAATCCTCCCAGCGGCAAAGCATCTGCCTCGTACGTGCCGCCCATACCAATGTCAGACTAGACTGCCTCGTCTCTAATCCCCCCCCCCCCCCCCCCCCCCCCTCCCCCCCTGTAATTTCATCTCCTCCTCTCCTTCCTTCTGCAAGGTGACTATCCCCATCGAGGATGTGTGTCGCTCCCACCTCAGAGTGTTGTTCCGGCACCGCTCGTCCCAGGACTGTAAGTATCTCATCATCCACGGTGACATCTCAATGAGCAGGCCCGACTCCGGGTTAGTTCCCCCATTAGTGGGGTGGGGGGGGGTAAAGGGGGCCCCCACTGCTCCACTGTCTGCTCCCGTCGGTGTGTAAATGAGTGAATGAATGGTCGTAAGTCGCTTTGGAAAAAAAACCTCCGCAAAATCCCCTAAAATGTAAAATGTACTGCTACTCTGATCCGACTGGCTCCTGTGTCTTCGCAACCCCCCCCCCCCCCAACCCCCCCTCTCCCAAACAGCCAGGGACAAATCGGAGAAGCCGTTTGGGATGTCCCTTGTCCGGCTCATGAAGGGGGACGGCACCACGCTCCGAGACGGGCGCCACGACCTCATCGTCTATAAGGTGCGGCCGCAGAATCGAATTATCCCCCCGCTCTGTTTCTTGGAAGTTATGAAAGAGGCGCGGGCCGTGAGCACGCGGGCAGAGGGACGTTCATAGCTCTACGTAATTACACCCAAAGCGGCGGCGGCTTTGAACAGCTGACAGAAGCTTCGATTTATTATGCCTGAACCCCCCCCCCCCTCCCTCTACTCCTCCCCCCTCTGCTCGGCGATCGATGCATATCAAATTACATCGCCATTGATCAACGTGCGTCTCGATTAATTTCCTGTTGCGGGGGCATCACTCAGATCGACGCGAAGAAGGCGGAGGACGCCAAGACGCTCCTCTCTCTGCCCTGCACCTGGGCAGAGGTGCCGGAGAAGGAGAGGCAGACGGGGAAGTCCTTCCAAGGGGTGCCCGTCACCAAGGACAGCTTCCTGATCTCCACCCTGACCTGCTCCACCAAGCTCACCCAGAACGGTAGCCGGCCGGCGACGTGGCCCCCGCGCACGCTCACACGGCAGACGCACGCACGCACGCACGCACGCACGCACGCACGCACGCACGCACGCACGCACGCACCCACGCACCCACGCATGGCAGACGCATGCATGGCAGCCGTCCGGAGACGTGACCTCCACTTTGCACGCACTCAATCACTCACTCACTCATTCACTTCCTCTCTCCCTCAATCACTCCCTCACTCCCTCACCCCTCACTCCCTCCCCACTCACTCCCTCACTCCCTCACCCCTCACTCCCTCACCCCTCACTCCCTCACACACTAACCCCTCACTCCCTCACCCCTCACTCCCTCACTCCCTCACCCCTCACTCCCTCCCCCCTCACTCCCTCACCCCTCACTCCCTCCCCACTCACTCCCTCACCAGTCACTCCCTCACCAGTCACAACGTCACTCCCTCGTCACTCACTCCCTCACCCCTCACTCCCCCACCACTCACTCCCTCACCACCCACACCCGTTCATCTGGCTCATTACGCATGCCGCAGCCTGTTCATATCACCGGAAATGGGTATTTAAGAGACAGGGGTTCCATTTATTAGGCTGATGAGCGTCATATTCTTTTTTAGTAGCCTTTCTTTTTTTTCTTTTTTTTTTAACGGTGGCATTTTCAAGCATTAGGTATTCATTGCTTTTTAATGGCGTTATGCTTTGGTGGTTCTCTCTTTGTCCTCTTGGCTGTGGGGGTCCAGTGGATTTACTGGGCCTGCTGAACTGGAGGTCCCACCCCGAGAAGCTGGAGCAGAACCTGCGGCGGCTTATGGAGGTCGAGGGTGGGGAGATCGTCAAGGTAAGCCCTCCATGCCTTCACACACACGCACACTCACTCACTCACTCACTCACTCACTCACTCACTCACTCACTCACTCACTCACTCACTCACTCACTCTCTCACACTCTCACTCTCTCACACACACACACACACACACACACACACACACACACACACACACACACACACACACACACACACACACACACACACACACACACACACACACACACATCCCAAAAGTTTTGGCTCAAAGTTACGTTCCTCCAAAAACCTGTATTTCTGGTATAAGGTATGTTCTTATGTATTTGGGTCTGACCGGTGTGTCGATGTGTTCTCAGTTTCTCCAGGACACCCTGGACGCTCTGTTCAGCATCATGATGGACACCTCGGAGAAAGAGACGTACGACATGCCGGTGTTCAACGCTCTGGTGAGCTACACCCTTTAGCTAGCAGCTAACGGGTGGCAGACCCACGTGTGTGTGTGTGTGTGTGTGTGTGTGTGTGTGTGTGTGTGTGTGTGTGTGTGCGCGACACCCCATGTGTGTTTGCGCACGTGTGTGAGTGTGTCGGCGTCACAGTGTGTGTGCACATGTGTGCACTCGTATGTTTGCCTTTGTCATGATGTGTATGTTTACTTTTGTCGTGTGGGGGCTTGTTCTTGTGTGTGTGTGTGTGTGTTTACGAGTGTACATGTATAAACAGCCTCCTGTGCCTCCGACCTGCAGGTCTTCATCATCTCTCTGATTGGAGACATCAAGTTCCAGCACTTCAACCCGGTGCTGGAGACGTACATCAACAAGCACTTCAGCGCCACTCTGGCCTACATGTGAGGGTTCCCTGCTCCCTCAGCCTTCTGCTGTTATTTTCATAGCCTTCTTTTTGTTATACTCCCCTCGCCCGTGAAGTAGCGCTACCAATACGAACCTGCCTCAAACGAGTGTGTGTGTGTGTGTTGGTGCCTGCGCTGGTGTTTTTGCGTGTGTGTGTGTGTGTGTGTGTGTGTGTGTGTGTGTGTGTCTCTGCCCCCCGGCCCGCAGGAAGCTGACCAAGGTGTTGAATTACTACGTCGGCCACGCAGAGTTGCCGGCGCTCGCCGAGAAGCTCTACTCCGCCCTCAAGTCGCTGAAATACCTGTTCAGGTTCATCGTGCAGTCCCGGGTCCTCTACCTCAGGTACCACAGCAGCGGGTGGTGCTGCCGGTGCTGCTGGTGGGGGTAGAGGTGGTGGTGGCTGTTTTCTACAGCAGTAGATACCTCCTCCCCAACCCACTCAAAACTCTTAGTTATTTGTTATCCTAAAAAGTCCCCCCGTATGCAAAAACCTGGCAGTAAAAACCTTTCCTTGTTCTGTGTGTGTGTGTGTGTGTGTGTGTGTGTGTGTGTGTGTGTGTGTGTGTGTGTGTGTGTGTGTGTGTGTGTGTGTGTGTCTGTGTGTGTGTGTGTGTGTGTGTGTGTGTGTGTCTGGCCGTCGCTCCCCCAGGTTCTACGGCAACAGCGAGGACGGCGACGCCTTCTTCAACTCCATCCGCACGCTCTTCCTCTCCTTCAACACGCTGATGGACAGACGGCTGGACGAGGCCGTGAAGATAAAGGTAGAACCTCACTCCTTACAGAAACACCGCTGCCGACGGAGCCGCCAACGGAGCCGCCGACGGAGCCACCTCCGTGTGTGAGGCCTTCGTTGTGTGGAAGCTGTCGTACCCAGAGAGGGCATGTGTGTGTACAGGAGACAGGCAGCCTTGGTATTCCTGTCATGCTGCACGCTGACGGAGCCGGCACGCCTCTCTGTTTCAGGGGGCGATACTGAAGTACCTCCCCAGCATCATCAACGACATCCAGACAGTCTTTGATCCCGTGGAGCTCAGGTAACCGTCATCCTCGGGCTTTCCTTGAACAAAATGCAAAACGCTAATTGCCTGTCTCGTTTCATGGCGTATTATGATTTGCCACTCTGCAGTGGAAACACGTTGCTCGTATTTCTAGCGACGCTGTGCTAGCAAGAAGGCCTTGCGACACTAAATGGTAAATGGACTGCATTTATAGAGCACTTTTCAAACCAGTGGCCAGTCAAAGCGCCTTACGATAATGCCTAACATTCACCCATTCATGCACACATTCACACACCGACGGCGGAGTCAACCACGCAAGGTGACAGCCACGCAAGGCGCCAGCCCGCTCGTCAGGAGCAGTCAGGGTGAGGTGTCTTACTCAGGGACACCTCGACACTAGGAGGTGCCGGGGATCGAACTAGCAACCTTCCGGTTACCAGTTCCTACTCCTGAGCTACTGCCGCCCACTACTCAGTGACTGCTCGGGAGAGGAGGAGCGGCTGGTCCAATGTGCTGCGCTCCCATTCTGCCTTTTTCTTAAATATACGCTCACACCCGGCTCCGGCGATCGCTCACCTCTCTTTCTCCCTCCGGCAGCGTTCTGCTCACCAAGTTTATTGGGAGCATCCCCGACGCGCAGCTGGTGCGGCAGAAGTTGGGCTGCATGTGCAAGATGGTGGAGAGTGACCTTTTCAGGCAGCCAGGTGGGTTCTCCGCGGCTCAGACACCGCCGCCGTAATGACATTTCAAAGCGCCCCGGACAAAAGGTGTATCAAAAAAAATGAATAACAATGTACCGAACCGAACCGGAGAGCTCGGAGTTCCACCTGCGTGGGTCTTTGTCTCTGTCCGTCCGGCATCAGCACCTCGTCCATCAGAGCTTTGTTTATCCCTTTTATTTGTTTCCCTTCTGTGTGCTCGTCGTTATTTTTAGAGTGCCGCGATGCCCTCCTACCGCTGGTCACGGACCAGCTGAGTGGACAGCTGGACGACCACTCCAGCCGGCCCGACCACGAGGCCTGCGTGCAGCTGCTCAGTACCACGCTGGACAGCCTGGACCGCAAGGATGTGGTGAGGAGGGTGCACACGTCACAGATACAAACGCATGCGCAGGCATGTGCATGCTTACAACTGCGTGCATGCACACCCAAACACATGCGCAGGAACGCATGCACAAACACCATGGCACACATGCACACACACACACACATATGCACACACACGCACATCATGACACGCACACACACACACACAAATGCACACGCACGCACACCAGGACACGCTCACACTCACACACACACACACACATGCACACAAGCACAAAAACCATGACAAAGGCACACAGGTGTGACCGCACACACACACACACACACACACACACACACACACACACACACACACACATCATCACACACACACACACACACACACACACACACACACACACACACACACACACACACACACACACACACACACACACACACACACACACACACACACATCATCTCATCACACACACACACATCATCTCATCTCACACACACACCATCTCACACACACACACACACACACACACACACACACACACACACACACACACACACACACACACACACACACACACACACACACACACACACACACACACACACACACACACACACATCATCTCATCTCACACACACACACCATCTCTCACACACACACACAAGCGTCCCCCTATTGAGTGTTCCATTATTTAGTGTTTCGGCACATCCGTCCTGACTCTGTAACACCAGTGGCATTGGCAGCACACGTGTGACTCCTGGCCCCCTTTGTGTGTTTGTTTGTTTGTGTGCGTGTGTGTGTGTCTCTCTGTTCTAATGTGTTTGTGTCCCTCCTGCAGGGACCCACCAGGGCCAACGTCCAGCTCATCATGGAGCGGCTGCTACGGCGGGTGAACCGCACCGTCATCAACATGGACAAGGCCTCGCCGCTCATTGTAAGCACCGCTAGGGCGCCCCTGAACCAACGGAGGGAACGAGCAAACACACGCAGACGCACACACGCACACACTGCCAATGTGTCAACCTTCTAGGGCACCCCTGAACCAACGGAGGGAGGGAGCAAACACACGCAGACGCACACACGAACACACGCGCACACTGCCAATGTGTCAACCTTCTGGTGCACCCCTGAACAAACGGAGAGAACAACCACACACACGTACACACGCACACACACGCACAATGCCAATGTGTCAACACTCTAGTACACCCGTGAACAAACCGAGCAAACGGCCGCACACACGCACATGCACATACACAAACACACACACAGACACAATGCCAATGTGTCAAGTCAACCCTCTTGCACACCAGTGAACAAACAACCACGCGCACACAAACACAGACACGCACACACACACAATGCCGATATGTCAAGTCAACCCTCTTGTGCAGCCGCGAACAAACAACCACAGACACACACATTCACATGCACACACACACAAACGCACACGTGCACAATGCCAATACGTCTGCTAACGGCATTACCGATGAGCCGTGCGCCGCGGTGCGTCTTGCGGAGCGTGCTCCAGCGCGGAAAACGACGCCTAGGAGTGAGTAATGGAGGGTCTCTTTCCCCCCCGCTTGGCAGGGCCACTACCTAGCCTGCATGACGGCCGTCCTGAAGCAGATGGATGACGCGCATTACAGCCACTACATCAGCACCTTCAAGACCAGGCAGGACATCATGGTGAGTGTCTCCACAGCCCCCCCCCCCCCCCCCCCCGTGTTAAGCTCCGCCCACCAATCTCTCAGGCGGCTAAGCCCCTCGTTGAGTGACTATTGATCCCCAAGTGGTCCGCAACACGTGTGGATCGGACAAGGGTGGTGAGAACGTCACCCCCCCCCCCAACTTGCCGTGATTGACGTGTAAAGCCGACCAATTGAAGGTCTCGGATATGTCCAATATGCCACTTGGGGGTCATGTGAGTGGCTGGTGTCCCCCTGCAGGACTTCCTGATGGAGACGTTCATCATGTTCAAAGACCTGATGGGCAACGTGTTCCCGGCCGACTGGATGGTGATGAACCTGCTGCAGATGCAGGTGGTTCTCAGGGCCATCAAGCAGTACTCGGAGGTGCTCAACAGCCACTTCCTGGACCCGGCGCACTTTGACCTGCAGGTACCCCCCCCCCCCCCCCCCCCACCTCACCCCCCTTACTAAAAGCGACACAGTCAAAAGACGATGGATCACAGACGGTCACGATCACAGTCAATAGAAGGAGGATCCCAGATGGTCACAATCACAGTCAATAGACGGTGGATCCCAGACGGTCACGATCACAGTCAATAGACGGTGGATCCCAGACGGTCACGAACACAGTCCAAAGACGGTGGATCACATTTCACATAAGACAGAAAAAAAAGCCAAGCGGTCCAAAGACAAGGACCACGCTCTTATGACCGTGTCGCCTTTTGTTCAAATGTGAAACGTGATCCACGGTGGTGCACACCAGTGGGTTGTTACGCTGTCACCGTCTAAACGGCCGCTTGTGTCCTCAGCTGTGGACTAACTACTTCAACCTGACGGTGGCCTACCTCATCCACAAGTCCCTGCAGTTGGAGTCCTTCTCCCAGGAGAAACGGAACAAGATTCTCAACAAGTAGGTTTCGTACGGCCCACAAACAGTCAATGAAGAATTACCCTGGCTTAAAAAAAATAAATTATAATGCCATATCTCCGTATTCCCAGGAGGTAAAAAGTAGAGCTGTCAAGCGATTAAAATATTTAATCGTGATTAATCGCATTAATGTCATAGTTAACTCAAGATTAATCGCGATTAATCGCAAAAAAAAAAATTCTATGCTAAATATCCCTTGATTTTTTTGTCCCATAATTTTTCTCATTTTAATTCTCTTATCAACATGGTGAAGTGCATCGGCTTGCCTTGTGCAAATGATTTTTTATTGATAACAACATTGGCATATACTGATCAATCACAGGACGATACAAAAAAAGAGCCTATAGTGCAATTAAACGACTGCTTTCAACAAATGTCATTTGAACATAGCAGTCTACTGCTATGCTTCTTTGTTTTGAGCCAAAGAAAAAAAAAAAAAAAAAGTTTTTTTTTTTTTTTGTAAATACAATAATTGCGTTAATCACGCGATAAAAATTTTAACGCCGTTAAATTTGGTTTGCGTTAACGCCGTTAATAACGCGTTTAACTGACAGCTCTAGTAAAAAGTAACCGTGTGTTCTGCTCTTCAGGTACGGTGACATGCGGATGACGATTGGCTTCAAGATCGGTGAAATGTGGTATAATCTGGGTAGGTATCCCCCCCCTAGCCTCTCTGTGGGGGGCTGGGCCGTGGCCAACACGCCGACGCACTCAACGGCTGGCAGCAATGCAAAAAGCAAAAAAAAAACAGGACAATATTTTTGTTTGGGTTTATTTTGTCCGGTCTTGCAGGGCTTTATTAGTTTAGCTCTTCCCGTGTTTGCTGAGGGGGAGCGTCTTATTGCTTTTCTTCTTTTCTTTTTCTTATTTTTTGGGTGGTGCTGATGGTGGGGCTCACGCTGGGATATTTCTGGCTGACCGTGTTATCTGCGTCCCCAGGCCAACATAAGATGAAGTTCATCCCGGCCATGGTGGGGCCCATTCTGCAGGCGACCCTGGTGCCTGAGGCCGACATACGCAAAGCCACCATCCCCATCTTCTTCGATATGATGCAGTGCGAGCACAACTTCAGCCCCGGACGCACATTTCAAACGGTAGAGCCCCGGAATGAATAAATATAGATAGGTATTGTGAAGGCTCTGAGGCTGCGTTGTGCATTCTGTTTGAGCGAGGAGACGCCGAGCTGTCGGCTCGGAGACGTCACCACATGTGGATGTGTGCCTGACGGCCTTTGGTGTCCCTGCAGTTTGAGAACGAGCTGATCACCAAACTAGACCAGGAGGTGGAGGGCGGCCGGGGGGACGAGCAGTACAAACTCCTGCTGGAGAAAACGTAAGCACACCCCGGGTATCGCCCCCTGGTTTATTTCACTCGCATCTACATTCGTCGGCGTCTGCGCGGTGATGAAATGCAAAGTCGTTTTTTTTCACTCTAAGTCGGCCTCAGTTTTCCGGATTGCGATTGTTTTCCCTTTTTCGGTTTTTCCTCCGTGGAGCGTGGTTAATGGCCACAGCCACGGAGCTCAGTGTGTGTTTGTCGGCGGTGGGGTTGTGGGCGGGGTCGAACCGGCTGACGGAGCGAGGCGCTTTGTTGTCCACAGCCTGCTGGAGCACTGCCGGCGCCACCGGTACCTGGCGCAGTCGGGGGAGGAGCTGGCTCTGCTGCTGAGCGGTCTGCTGGAGAACCTGCTGGCCTACCGCACCATCACCCACGACGAGAGCCCCGAGCACCGCATGAGCTGCACCGTCAACGTGCTGGTACGCTGCACGCACACACACACAGACACAGACGCACACACACACACACACACACACACACACACACACACACACACACACACACACACACACACACACACACACACACACACACACACACACACACACACACACACACACACACACACACACACACCGGAGCAACCCACTCACTCACTCACTCTTCTGTGCACTCACACACACCCACACGCACACGCGCACACAAACACCCCGGAACAACACACTCACTCACTCACTCTGCTTTGCTCACGCACGCACGCACGCACACACACCCAACCCACCCACTCTTCTGTGCTCTCACACACAACCAACCCACACGCGCACAAGCACGCGCACACAAGCGCACACAAACACCCCGGAACAACCCACCCACTCACCCGGCTTCGCTCTCACACACATACACACATACACACACGCATACGCACACCTAACCCGACCACTCTGCGGTACTGACACACACACACACACACACACACACACACACACACACACACACACACACACACACACACACACACACACACACACACACACACACACACACACACCCCCAACCCAGCCACTCACACTACCGTGCCCACTCCCGGCCACCTGCGGCACACTCCACTCCAGCTGTCCACAGAGCCGTCACTCTGCCCCGCCCTCCACCTCTAGCCCCCCCCCCCCCCCCCGCTGTCAGGCTCCATACAGCTCAGGCAGACGCATGCGGCCATTGTACACGTCCTGGGTAACCACAATGTGAAATCTTGTGTTGTGACAGAACTTCTACAAGGAGAAGCAGAGGGAGGACATCTACATCCGGTAAGCTTTGAGAGAAGGGAGCGCCCCGCGACGCGACAGCCGGGGGAGAGAACGGCGGATGGGTGCTGACCTTTGACCCCTTTCCTTTGTCCCCAGGTACTTGTACAAGCTGCGGGACCTGCACCTGGACTCTGAGAACTACACGGAGGCGGCCTACACCCTGCTGCTGCACGCTGAGCTGCTGGAGGTCTCCCAGACACCCCCTGCGACTCAGCTGTCGTTCGTCTTTTTACCGTCGCTCGGCCACTTAGTGGACGTTTCGGTCTGATGTCGCCACGATGACCGATCACGTTTTAAAAGCAGAAATATGTCGTTCCCCCCCCCGTAGTGGTCCGACAAGCCCTGCGCTCCCCACCTGATACCCCGGGACGGGCAGCACATATGGACCCAGCAGGAGCTGAAGGAGAGGCTGTTCCAGGAGATCATATGCTACCTGGACAAGGGCAAGGTGAGCCAAGGGGAGACGCCCTGCATCACTTCATTATTTCCTGCCGACAGAGGTTACGATAGGTTCCACATAACGATGTTGGTGCAGATTTCACTCGACACAAAAGGTGTGGATGTGGCTGTGCTTGTGTGCTTGCGTGTCAATGCGTGTGCGCGTGGCCGTGAGGGAGTGCGAAAGTGTATCCTTTCACGTAACGACGTTGGTGCAGCTTTCTCTCAACACAAACGTGTTGATGTGGGTGTGCTTGTGTGTGCGTGTGTGCGCGTGCATGCGTGAGTGCATGTGTGCGCGCGAGTGTGTATCCGTCTGTGACAGTCAACGGAGAACAATCTCGCGCAATGAGATTATCTGAAGGTGGACAGATGGCCCATTGACACCGACTCTGTGCGTCTGGGTGTGTGTGTCTCCGATTTTAATTGAGTGCTGTACTCGCGGTCTGTCCAGATGTGGGAGAAGGCCATCGAGCTTGGGAAACAGCTGGCCAAGATGCACGAGAGCCAGATGTTTGACTTCATGGAGCTCAGCCAGCTACTAGTAAGTGACTCCACCAGCACTAAGCTAAGCAGCGTCGCGGCACGATCTAGGTGGCGGCGGGCCTACAGACACACACAGTTTTCTGTGGTTGTGAATGCACTTAATCACTTCTGCATGGAGATGAGGAGATGGAGAAGTGCCATGCTGGTTGTTTATGCTGTTGTTGTTGTCGTCGTTTGTGTGTTTTCTATTCTCCTTCCCTGTTACCTCGGCTCTCATGGGTTATCAGCGTGTGTGCGGTTTTCATACAGGTTGCCCCCCCCCCAACCCCCCTCCCTCTGCAAAACGCAACGAGGGCACCATTAGTAATTGTTTGTGTCTTTTTGGTTTTGTTGCACACTGTAGCCTCCTGCAGTGTGTAGCCAGTGTCACTGCGGTGTGTGTGTGTGTGTGTGTGTGTGTGTGTGTGTGTGTGTGTGTGTGTGTGTGGCTTTAAAGGCTTGCTGACGCTAAGCAGTCGGGGCACCGTGGGGGGTGTGTGTGTGTGTTGGGGGGGGGGGGGGGGGGGGGGACATAAAGGCAACGACTGGAGGAAACGGAAGCAGCAGATAAGAGTTCTCCCGGCCACGTCCTCCCCCCTCCTCAAGACGCACTTTCCAGAAAGAATAAGAAAAACAAGGCCATGCTCACTGTTGTGTTTGTCATTGAACTATTTATAAAACGTTTAATACTTTATCGCCGTTTTTAATGCAGCCACTCTTGTTTTTGTTTTGGCACGCTGCCAAGCGACATGATCAACACTTTTGCCCGAACGGAACCCAAACCGCTGCAGTATTTGCTTGTGAATAAATGAGTAATGCATGGGGGTATTAAAAATGCAGCCCGTCTCCTTGTGCCTGTGAGAGCAGCGCGGGTGAGCGTCTCTACCGCGCGATCGGGGCAGTCCGGCCACGCCCCTCTACCCCTCAGCTCTCTCCCCAACGCCTCTCTCCCCCTCGCGCCTCTACCTCTCAACTCTCTCCCCCACGTCTCTCTCACCCTCGCTCCTCTCCCCCTTGCCCCTCTACCCTGCGCCTCTCTCCCCCTCAACTCTCTCCCCATCGCCAGTCTCCCCCTCAACTCTCTCCCCCTCGCCCCCTCAACTCTCTCCCCCTGGCCTCTCTCCCCCTCAACTCTCTCCCCCTTGCCAGTCTCCCCCTCAACTCTCTTCCCCTTGCCAGCCTCCCCCTCAACTCTCTTCCCCTTGCCAGTCTCCCCCTCAACTCTCTCCCCCTCGCCCCCTCAACTCTCTCCCCCTGGCCTCTCTCCCCCTCAACTCTCTCCCCCTCGCCCCTCGCCCCCTCAACTCTCTCCCCCTGATGTCATCCACAGAAGCAGCAGGCCCAGTTCTTTGAGAACATCATGCACGCCATGCGGCCCCAGCCAGAGTACTTTGCCGTGGGGTACTACGGCCAGGGCTTCCCCTCCTTCCTCCGGGTAAGACCTCTGCAGCCGTCCCAGCACAGCTCCCCCTGCAGGAGCGCTGCCTAACACGCTCTCACGCTTATCCCACATATTGGAATTAATCTAATGGTAAATGGGCTGCGTTTATGCAGCGCTTTTCTAACCAGTGGCCTCTGAAAGCGCTTTTACAATATTGCGTAACATTCACCCGTTCATATCGAGGCGGCAGTGTTAGGTGTCTCGCTGAGGGACAGCTCGACGCTCGGAACAAGCAACCCTCCTGTTTCCAGGAAGGTTGTCGACCCCCGCTCTACCTCCGGAGCCAATGCAGCACATAATCACGCCTCATTATATCAGACGCTGGTGCATAGACTGGCCATCCATCAAGTGTGCAAAAAAAAGTACATACATCTATAATTCCACACGTCGCCTTTTCCCCCGCCCCCCGTGCAGAACAAGACCTTCATCTACCGGGGGAAGGAGTACGAGTGGCTGGAGGACTTCAGCGTGAAGGTTCTCTCCGGGTTCCCCAACGGCGTCCGCATGACGAGCACGGCGCCCCCCGGGGACACCATCCTCAACTCCCCCGGCCAGCGTATCCTTCACACCCCAAATAAAGAGAGAGACGACCCCCCAGCTCCTCGGCTCACGATACTTGTTTTCATAGAGCGTGTTTGCGCCCCCAAAATAACCGGCGGTGGACGGCGGGGCGACCTTGTCCCCGTGTCGCGGTCCCCTTGACGACGGCTTGCCTCCTTAGTGCCGCGCCCCCAGACCTCCAGTGCTTCACGGTGAAGCCCGTTCTCACCGTGCCTCAGCAGTTCAGAGACAAGGGGGTTCCAGAGCAGATATTAAAGTAGGCGAACGCCGCTGTACTTGACGGCTGATTTATGAGCTCATAAATATCCTCCCGGATTCATGGCGGGCAGCGTTTAATCTCTCCCTCTCTCTCTCTCCCTCTCTCTCTCTCCCTCTCTCTCGCACACACACTCACACTTGCAAACGCACACACTCGCGCACACACTCACGCACGTACGCACGAACACGAACACACACACACACACACACACACACACACACACACACACACACACACACACACACACACACACACACACACACACACACACACACACACACACACACACACACACACACACACACACACACACACACACACACACACACACCGTGCCCTCCCCTCCCAGCTATTACAGGACCAATGAAGTGGACCAGTTCCAGTATTCGCGGCCGTTCCGGAAAGGAGAAAAGGACCCGGACAACGAGTTTGCGGTCGGTACCTGATGTATTGGTTTAGCTTAGGGTTTGTTTTTTCATATTTGCTTTTCATATTAGTTTTTCATATATCTGCTATGAACTAGCGCGAGCTGAGATGAAGCCCCCTTAATGTTCCCCACTGGCAGAAGCCCAAGCCTTTGTGTTTCACGGCCCTCCTCTGATATGAGTAATGGGCTTCAACGTGTCTTTGTGTTCCGCAGACCATGTGGATCGAGAGGACCACCTACATCACAGCGTATCCCTTCCCCGGAATACTCAAATGGTTTGAGGTTAAGTCGGCCTCGGTGGTACGTTTGAAACGCAAACCCACCCACCCTCCCACGCACAACACAAACACACAACTCCATTACCTCGCTGTTCTTTGCAGGTATACGGCATTCTCAAATCTTTTCTCCTATTGTACCCTCTCTTAGATATTCTTTCAGCAGAGTACCCCCTTCACCAGCACAAAACAGAAAAATGTATAAAATGAAAATAAATTATGAAAACAAGACACACGGCATTGAATCTTTTGAAAAAAAAAATAATAATGTGCGTGCTTTCTATTTGAAAGGATGCAAATACTCACAATTTAGTGAGAAACACGGGCATGTGCTTCATGCAACTGGTGGTTAATGCCTCCCCACAATAGAAGCGCAATGCACGGGGAGGGTCAGAGCATGTAGAGGGGAATCCCATTAAAACATATTCTTCCTGAAACTGACATTTTCATCAGTTTCTGGACACGCTTTCTTTCTCACGTTTTCTCCTTTCTCCTTGTTGTCAGATTTACGTTTCAACCACTCGCTCACTCTCGTTGCTTTTCTTTTGTCTAGCTTTTCACTGGTACCCCCTGCAGTACTCCGAAATACCCCTAAGGATACGAGCACCCCCATCTGAGAACCACTGGTCTAGCCCCCCATCTTCCCTTTGCTGTTGATTTGATTCGGCATACAGACATCTCCAAGGGAAAGAAAACAACATGACAAAGTGCAAGCACTTATTTCCATCATGGTCCTTGATGTGGAGAGACAGGACATACGTCCACATAAAACAATAAACATCATCAATAAAAACATTGTGGCAAAGAAAATAAAATGCCCTACCCTCACTTTCTATATTAAAAGCACATTGAGCCGAGAGATAAATAAACACAAACACAACACACATGGGAGAAGAGCGGGTTTGTGCCACTAGGATTCTAAATTCTCCATTAGCCAGGATTTTACCTTTTTCTGAGACAAAGATGGTTACCTATACTCTTGATCACCGTAGGAAACTTGTTCCACTTCACCACTCCACTGTTTCCCTCTCATGTCGGTCGCGATGATGCGCGTGTTCCCCCCTCACAGGAGCAGATCAGCCCCCTGGCCAACGCCGTGGAGACCATGGAGATGGCCAACGAGAAGCTGAGCAACCTGGTGCAGCAGCAGGCGTGCGACCGCTCGCAGGCTGTCCACCCGCTGTCCATGATGCTCAACGGCATCGTGGACCCCGCCGTCATGGGCGGCTTCTCCAACTACGAGAAGGTGTGTGTGTGTGTGTGTGTGTGTGTGTGTGTGTGTGTGTGTGTGTGTGTGTGTGTGTGTGTGTGTGTGTGTGTGTGTGTGTGTGTGTGTGTGTGTGTGTGTGTGTGGCGATGGTCACTGCTGCCCGCCCGCCCCCACACCTGGGTGGCTTTTGCCGGGGACGTGTTTTACGTGAAGCAGGAGAGCCACGAGTGTGTGTTTGGCGACGGCTGGTTTGCATTCAGGGCGTTAGGCAGATACTTTTG
>NC_044058.1:26410942-26428442 GCF_902167405.1 Gadus morhua | reverse complement strand
TCTCTCTCTCTCTCTCTCTCTCTCTCTCTTTGTCTCTGTCTCTCTTCGTCTGTCTCTTTGTGTCTCTGTCTCTCTCTCTCTGTCTCTCTTTGTGTCTCTCTCTCTCTTTGTCTCCCTCGCTCTCTCTTTATCTCCCCCTCTCTCTCTCTGGTTCTCTGTCTCTCTCTGGCTCTCTCTCTCTCTCTCTCTCTCTCTCTCTCTCTCTCTCTCTCTCTCTGTCTCTGTCTCTCTTTATCTCCCCCTCCCTCTCTCTATTTGTCTCCCTCGCGCTCTCTTTATCTCCCCCTCTCTCTCTCCCCCTCTCTCTCTCTCTCTCTGTCTCTGTCTCTCTTTATCTCCCCCTCCCTCTCTCTATTTGTCTCCCTCGCGCTCTCTTTATCTCCCCCTCTCTCTCTCCCCCTCTCTCTCTCTCTGCACAACACCAGACTGTTAGCGATCCCTTCAACACACAATAAAGAACCGTCTCGCTCCGTCGAAGAAATACAACCAAAAAAAAAACACAACCACAAAAAAAAATCGATGCTGTACGCACGGCGAGTGTACGCGCGTCACGGAGCAGACGGGTTAGGCACACAAAGACACACACGTGGGCAGAGATCTATAGCGTCTCCCTCCCCCCTACGCAGGTTATTCGTCTCTGCTCACCGACGGCGTCGACGGCGTCGGCGCCCCCCCGGACCCCTCGGGGGCCCCCCCGCCGATGCCTCCCAAGAAGCACCCCCACGAGATCGACAGCCAGCACCTCCACCACTTTGCATCAGAGGTACGTCAGGAGCCCGACGAGCGCAAACACAGACAGCCTCCCACACACACACGCGACGGGCGCACAATGCATTTTTAATGGCAAACTTTTCCTCAAATAATCTGCATCCGGTGTGAACTCGTCCCTCTGTTGCCCCCCCCCCCCAACAGTCGCCTCCCCTGCCGGTGAAGATAGAGAGCAAGCCCCCCCCGCCTCCCCCCAAAGCCAGGAAGTCCTTGTTGCCGTCGTCATACGAGCACGTCGCCCCGTGAGATCAAACACAATCACACACACACAGACACACACAGACAAAGGGACACACACATACACATAAAGCATTACAGACACACACAGACACACACACACACACACACCCACACACACAGACGGAGAGAGAGAGATGCACGTACAAAGCATTACAGACACACACACACACACACACACATTCAGACACACACACACACTCCCATCCCTTCTCTCCGTGGCCTGCACAAATGCTGCAATCATACGTAAAAGGAAAAGAAATGCAATTACAAACAGCAGCCTTGGTCGACCGTGTTGTAGCGGAGCAAACTTCATTCTAACAGTGGATCTGGTCTTCTGAGTGATGGTGGTGGGTGGAGCAGGTGCCACGCGCAGGGCGGACACGAGCTGCGTGTGTGTCTGAGTAGTCCCACATATACAGTAGATCCTACTGCTGGTGATGTCTGTAAAGTTTGGAAAGGAATATTTTTTATATTTTTGTTTTCCTCAAAAGGATACAAAGCGAAAACGTTCTATTAAAGAAATAGAGACGAAACAGAAACTGAAGACTGATGCCTTTATCTGCTGCGGAACGTTAAATATATGCACGTATTTTTCTAGATTGATTTACGCAAGAAGGGAATGACCAAATGTACATCTCGTCTATTTTTGTATCTCTTGGATCAACACTGGCTGATTCTGGTACACTAACGTGTTGACTGGCCTTCCAGAACAGTCCGTATAGCTGAGAGGGGAGCATTGCTAAACTCCTTTTAACCAGTAAACCATTTCAGACGGATCAAAGGCAGGGAAATTATAATTTTATGAAAAACAGAAATCTTAGTTTAATATTGACTGATTTTTATCCTTTTAAATGTTTTTTCTTTGTAATTATGTGGTCGAACCAAACAACAATCCAACCTCCCCACACACCATATCTTTTATTTTGTACGTTTTTGGTATTTTATCTTCGACAGACACTGGATGGCACACGTGAATGTGATGGAAGCTGAATTAAAGTATATTTTTGTTGACATTTCATGTCCGATCCAACATGCATTAAGTCATAGAGTTGGACTAGGGCTTCCCCTGAGCTGACTTTACACACTGTACGGTACAAGCACAAAGGTCTTTAAAGAGTCTGGTTTCCAATTCCTAGTTTTGGTACATTTCATAATATAACTACTTTCCTATACGGATGCTTCTGAAATACTTTGAATCATCATTAATGGATTTTTTTTTTATTGTTTTGCACAACCACGCTGCACCGAGACGGTGTTTATTCGAGTGTTCAGAAAACCTTCATCTCTGTATATGCCAATCCACTAAGCGCTATATATGCATGCATAATTTAAAATAATCAAATCAATCCAATGAAATTGTTTAATGAAATTGTAAGCAGTGTTTTTTCATTGTAACCATTTTTTTCTATTGTATTACTTTTCTAAACAGGGATCAGAGTCTATCTTGATGTTGCACGTGCTTTCTTAGTTGGGCAAAATGAACCCGCTGTCAGCTTCTCGAACATGCCACATAATTGAACAAATTAAATAAAGTGAATGAATGAATATACACCCAACCGTCTAGTTTATTGTTCCTCTGAGAGAATGGCGTATCATGTGGCCCTGACCTAGTTTTCTATTGGACTGTAACTGTGTTTTCTCAGGCTGGCTAGAAAACGGAAGCATATAAAACGACCCGAGTCATGGTCAAAACTCAATACATAGAACCTCTATTTGACAGAAAAACCTTATGCGCCAACTCGATTGTACCCTACAAATTTTTATAAGTTGTTCATACAAAGGTTTTGAAAATGGGGAACTGAATGGGTAGGAGTTTGGTTAATCTTTAATGAGTTATGGTCCTGTTTCCTTTCTGTCAGATATTGAGAAACGGGAAATGACTAATGTCTGGCCGCGGTTCATGGCCATCAGCCCTGCAAATTTAAAACGGTCAACATCACCAGAGTTTGACTACTCCCCACTCAAGTCTCAAGATTATCAAGATTATTGTGCGCTTGTCTTGCATCTCCACTGAATCCACCCATTCCCTTTCCAATCCTGTTGTTGGTGCAATCCACCATTTGCTCTCAAAAGAAGAACCAGTGTAGCTAACAGCGTCTATTGTGGTTACGGGATTGGTTTCCAGGGGAACAAGTTCATATCGATTCCATTATCTAATGAGAGGAAACGTACTCGCCGATACAACAGCGCTTTAAATTATGTGGTTTTGAAGTGTGTGTGTGTTCCCATTGGGGGGGGGGGGGGTGTGTGTGTGTGTGTGTGTGTGTGTGTGTGTGTGTGTGTGTGTGTGTGTGTGTGTGTGTGTGTTCCCGTTGGGGGGGGGGGGGGGGTGGTGTGTGTGTGTGTGTTCCCGTTGGGGGGGGGGTGTGTGTGTGTGTGTGTGTGTGTGTGTGTGTGTTCCCGTTGGGGGGGGTGTGTGTGTGTGTGTGTGTGTGTGGTGTGTGTGTATAAGCAGTATGTGATTAGTGGAGTGAATGGCATCATCATCATTTCGTTAAAGTCGTTTCCATTCTGTAGGTCTGGAGTTGTGAAGGCTTCCCGGGGGCGTGGGGGGGGGGGGGGGGGGGCGGGGGGGCGGGGGGGGGAGAGATACGGGGTAACAACCTGCGGGTGGGATGCAACTCAATCCCCGGCATCAAAGAAGGAGATGCCCCTTCCTTGCTCGGCCCTTTAACAGCCAGAACCTCCAATCCCCCCTCTGTTGGAGCGGGATTAGCTGGCCCATTGTAGCTCCACTTTGAACTTCACTAGGTGGTGCCAGAGGGTATTAGCAAATGAACCATGGCAAGAGGTCTGCTTCCCTCCTTAAAAATCTTTATTTGCCCAGGGTTGGCACACTGGGTGTAGTATGAGAGTCTGTGTGAGAGTGAGTGAATGTGGTGTGTGTGTGTGTGTGGGTGGGTCACGCCCAGCTACTAATGTACACAAAGAAACACTCAGAAAGCACCTCTGTTGTGCCTATTCACACATGGGAGCCGGCCGGTTCAAGTACGCACTTAAAACCAGAGTCCCGAGTGCACGGCAGCAATGTAGGTTACATCTCTACCTCGCCCCGGCTCCCCGCAGGTACGGAAGCTCTACCCAGAAGACCTCCAGCCGCATAAGCAGGCCTCTCGAATCTCCAGGCTGCTGTTGTCCTATTTTGCAGCCGCAGCCATCTGCGATACAGGCGAGAACTCTGAGGGACCTTTTGAGATGCAAGAAAAATAAAATGGGATTTGGGTTGTGGGCCCTGTTTTATTAATACAGGCTGTGCCCTTTGTGACATGTATTTTTCAAACGTCTGAGATGGTAACTACCAGAGTTTGTCACAGCATATCCGTGTTTCCAAAGCATGACCACAATTTGGATCACATCCCAGTGTTATTAAATATGTATGTTAAGGAGGTAAAGTACAATCCCAATTGTGATGAGCCCAGAAAAGGCATGATGTGATTTTACAATGAATAGCCCATCACAAATTTTTCCTCTTTTTTTACCTTACGCTCTGAGGAACATGGATTTGAGTAAAAACGGCACATCTTATCATCACATCACAATCTTATACAGAGCTATAGGAAGAGATGTAACAATACGCAACCATATGGCGCATGAAATAAAACAACACTCTAAACATTGAGCTCCGGTTATTTGTGGTCGGTGGGAGCTTGCTTCTCCTCTCGCCTGGGCAGACACGGCAGCTCGCTGAGGCAGGATGCCGACAGCTTCTTCCAGAAGGTTTTTTTACCGTAGATCAGCACCATGGCACTCAGGGTGGTGTAGAACGACGTGATGAAGAAGGTCATCCCGATGGCGTTGTCGTGCTTCACCGCGATCTGGTAGTTGACGTACAGGTCAACCACCAGGAAGCACAGGAACACCAGCACCAGCGACAGGGTCATGCGGATCACCCGCATCTGGGTGCCCAGCTTTGGGGCGTGGGCGCCGTTGGTGCTGGACTTCATGTGCTGGAGGTGGATGGCCAGGTGCACCGAGATGGAGACGCAGCACTTGATCATGAGCAGCCCCGGGAGCACGTCGGCGGCCACGAGGTACAGGGCGTCGTACGCCTTGCCCGAGGCGGTGTCCGGGGTGATCATCCCGCAGTCCTCGTTGAGGGCGTCGGTCTCGTTGGTGTGGTACTCGTGGAACACTGCCATCATGGGCATGCAGGTGACCAGGCCCATGAGGGGGATGAGGAACACGACCATGGCGGCGTGTTTCACGATGGCCGTCTGGAGCTGGGTGTAGCACTCGTTGGGCGTGGTCACCAGCTTGGTGCTGTAGTAGAAGGTGAGGAAGGCGGTGGTCCACATGATGGTGAACTTGAGGCTGAAGAGGAGCAGCAGGACGGTGGTGTAGTAAGCGTGGGTGATCAGGCAGTGCTGGTCGATCTGGTCCATGGTCATCCACACGAGGCAGACGAGCTGGTGGGCGCCGTTGCCCACGCACAGGGCCACGATGATGGTCTCGCACGGCGCCCACTTCTTCTTCGCCTTGCTCTGCAGGCTCATCAGGAGGATGTAGAGGTTGAAGAAGACGGTGGTGACCGCCAACATGCCGGTGACGATCAAGATGGCGAGCTTGTTTGTTCCCTTCATAGCGCTTGTTGTGTTGTCCCCCCCGTGTCTCGGAAAATAATCTCCTTCAGATCAGTTCATCGAAGGGTCGTACCTCATCCCCCAGCTGGTGTCGTTCTGAAACAGAGAAAGGCTTAAAAATGTTTAAACTGCTGAAGACATGGACTCGTAGCTCCTATAGGTAAGGATTTTAGATATAAGAAATGTTTGGCCAGTCCTTTTATTACCTGACTGAGTAATACAATCCTTTTATTACCTGACTGAGTCAGGTAATAAAAGGATTGGCCAAAAGTTATTATCTTAAAGAAATAAATACACACAGATTAGATACAGATCACAATTTATCTCTGGCTATATTTAAAGTTTAATTTAAATGTTTTAGATTGTTGAATTTTCCCCCAAGAAAATGTCCCATATATTTGGATCCCACACTTCATGGAATACACAGTGCACTATTATCCTGCCTGCTTCTCTCGTTATCTACTCCTTTTTCTCTTCCAAGAACTCAACGTTTGTTTACTGAAATTATGTTCTTGCAAAATTCGCTAAGTTTCAGTACTTACCAAAAGTTGTCTATGAATAGCATGGCTGTGATGGCAAAGTGATGGCGATTCTCTCTGGTGGCTTATATATATATAAAGGCAAGAGGCACCATTTGAATGAGTGCGGTCAGGAAGGAGTTGTGGTTCCGGTCTTTGCAATGACATAAGTGTGTGTGTGTGTGTGTGTGTGTGTGTGTGTGTGTGTGTGTGTGTGTGTGTGTGTGTGTGTGTGTGTGTGTGTGTGTGTGTGTGTGTGTGTGTGTGTGTGTGTGTGTGTGTGTGTGTGTGTGTTCCTCGGAGGGAGTCAAGAGCCCTACCGTACTACATTCAGTGCAGCATGTCAGCTCAGGCAAATCAGCATTCCTGCAGTCTCACGGCCGCAAAAACCCTCAAATGACTTGTTTGCATAACCTGACCAGCGTGTGTCCTCTGGATCACCTTGATGCTATCGCCTACCCATATAGGTTTAACATGGTGATGTTCTAGCGCGTCTATATTAAAACTAATATGAATATTACAACTTGAATTGTATAGAGGTTGGACAATATCGGCTATGTATAATAATGCTGCCAACTGGTAACACAATTATCGCTTTGTTTTTGTGACATCCAAAGAAAGGGTTTGACAGAAATTCATCCAAGCATTCAAACGCTCAAACCAAAGTATGCTTTCAATAAAGATTTAGCATTGACTGATTAAGCTTAACCGGATACGCATGGCATTGTTTACAGAGCTGACATATACACAAACAAACACGTAACACTCGCAGCCTGATTACAGGACATGATTATCCGGTTTGAAAATCCTAATGCAAAATCTGGAGAAATATGCAAAATAGTAAAAAGCCTCTCAGAAACATTGGCAATATGCAATAAGCAATAAGCCAAGTACATCTTGAGAGAGCAAAGACACACTTCCCTGCTCACCCCATAGATTTCCTTTGTTGAACACCATTAGAGAATCCAATTACCCACATAAGTGAGTGGTTTATAGTTTTACATTCACAGTGCAGTGGAATATTATTGAACATAGAAACTATCTCCTCTTTAGCTTTTAGGCTTTGATTGGATTGTTTGTAAAAAAATAAATAAAAAAGGAGCGTTGTTGGATAACCAGAAATTCGAACGAGGACTTCTGGATGTTAATAAGCATGGCCTTACCCCTTAGTTATATATGATGAAGCTATTTTTATTTACTATTTAGCCATAAAGCAAGCAGATGCTTTGCAGTGAATTCAGATACTTGTTAAGGGGTAGGAAGGGGTTTTAAATCTAGCTCAAAGCTTTAAAAGGTGAGGCTTTAGACACTGGGGAAATCAAACATATCTCCACAACTGACTCGAGTTGCAAATTCATTATTAAATAGATTTATTATGTTCTTTGCACATCGCATTGTTTGAAATAAGATATTGAGTTTTGCTTTCCTTTGTCCACTAAATGTCCTTTAAAAGGGTTTTCTAATTAGTTTGTTAAATAACCTGTCCAAATGTATTGGTAATCATTCCAACACAATCAAAAGATTATTCATATAATCAGTTAATGTGACACAGAAAAAACAGTTAGTGATCTAGACTCCTTGTTTTAAAAAGTATAATCCGATGGCTTTACTTTTCAGTTACAGTTTTAAAGCAGTTTATTGTACAGATTTAAAAAACATAAAGAAATCCATCTATAATTAGCATTTCCCCTGCTTGAGAGACCAATATATATAATAGACATTTAAAAAACACGAAAATCCATGCATAATTACCCCTGCTTGAGAGACCAATACATACCTGAATACACGCAGGCATACATTTTATTTACATCCATGGGTTTCACAGCCTGCGCGTGCGCGATCACAACGGATTTAGATTCAGGTGGAAGCTATTTTACACGTTTGTTTACAAGGGCCATGATACACTTTACAGCACACTTGAGAACTTTAGCTCTACATGGGTTTACGGGAGAGCCTTTATGGATTCCTGCCTAATAGCCTTGTATTCATATCTGGCAATAAGTGGGCAAATGAGGCAGCCTGTGATGCTGCTGGCTTTGTATCCCACTTTTGCTATTGCACCATTTGTTACCTCCATCAAATCCATGACAAGAGATAAAGGAACGATTTACAACTTAAAGAAAAAAGGTTTAAAAAGGTTCAAGGTAGGCCGAAGCAGCAGCAAGTCCACATCCTACATCGGGGTAAATCCATGCCCTACGCCGGGGTAAATCCATGCCCTATGCCGGGGTAAATCCATGCCCTACGCCAGGGATAAATCCATGCCCTACACCGGGTATCCAAACTTGCTGTCGTACTGGAGGCGAGGCAGGCTCTGCCCAGGAGAGACCGCCATGTCTCTGCCGTTGCTCCGGGTGCTGTTGGCGGCGCTGCGACCAGACTCCGTCCTTCCCGGCTGGCCCTTCTGCACCGAGCTGTACTTGACTCCTGGGTGCGCGCGGTACGCCATCACCGAGCGGATGCTCGAGTTCCTGCTGGTCGGACGGCTCTCGGGGGCCGGGACGTCCTCTCTACGGGGCCGGGGGCGGGTGAGCAGGTTAATGATGATAAATGGAACGCATTTCTGTTGAGCTTTTAGAACCAGTTTGCCACTCAAAGCCACTGGTTCTATCATTCACCCATTCGCACACCAAAGGAGGTGTCAACCAAGCGAGGCAACAGCCATCTCGTCAGGGGCAGTTAGGGTGAGGTGTCTCCCTCAGGGAGCACCTTAAAGGGGACCTATTATTCTTTTTCGACTTTTATGACCTATAAACGTTGTTATAATGATTGATAGTCATGTTTAACCATACTAAAGTGTCAAATAATGACGTACATGCATTTCGACGTATTCCCTGGTGACAGTCTGGGGTGGCTGTGCAGAGCGCTAAACACTCGGGACAACGTTTGCGATTCACGTGTTCACATTTCCGGGAAACATCTAAGTAGACGTACTCCTGCCGCGCCCCCATATGCCTGGTCAAATCTGCCCGCGCGCGCGCGCGCGCTCCAAGGAAGGTAACCAATCACAACGGAGTTGGGTTGGCAGGAGGGGGGCGAGGGGGCGGAGAAGGACGAAACGGAGCGGTGACAGAGAAGGCTGAAAGCGCCCAGATGAGAGGAAGAGTTTCCCGAAAATCGACATCGTTTTTTGTGTATGGTTAAACATGACTATCAATCATTATAACAACGTTTATAGGTCCGACCCGCTCTAACCCCTGAGCCACACGCCACCGTCGGAAAAACATTTAGCACTCAATGAGAGAAATGTGGGCCACTAGCGCTCCTCACTCATGGCTTGGGTATGAGAGTTTGAGCGGGAGGCGCACCTGATCTCATTGGCCATCTCCTTCTGGTAACGGCGTTTGAGGCAGCAGACGACCAGGAGCCAGATGAGGAGGAGGAGGAGCAGGAGGAGCAGCAGTGCCCCGATGACCGCCCCCACTATGACTCCCGCCTTGTTGGTCGCTGGGAGTAGGAAGACCATAGTTAGGATTCCAGGCAAGCGAGAAAATAAAAACGTGTGTGTTTTGTGTTTGCACAGCTTAAAGTCGCTGCTTAGCAGACATATCATCATAAGGACGTCCTTATAATTCTGATAGATTAACACAATGGGTGGGTAACGACTTACGGTTGTGCGCCTGGAGCGTGTATTTGCACTGCTCCTCGCCCACAGGATTCTTTGCGAGGCAGACGTATGTCCCGATATAGCTGTCTGAATGGTTCCTGATCAGCAGCTCTCCGGTCTGCGAGTCTGAAGACGGAGCACATTCAGTACCAACCACCACATTGTTTCACTTGCCATTCTCCAACACTTTAGACAGGAACAGTGTGTGCGTGCGTGCGTGCGTGCGTGCGTGCGTGCGTGCGTGCGTGCGTGCGTGCGTGCGTGCGTGCGTGTTCTCTCTCGGTGTGCGTGTCCACTTGTGAAGTCTCTTAGCCTCACACGTCTGCATGTGTGGCCCCTTGTGAGCCCCTTAACTCTGTGCGTCTGTCTCTCTGTCTGTCTGTCTGTGTCCCCTTGTGAAGCCTCTTTGCAGCGAGTGTCTGTCCATGTGCTTGTGTGTCTCTGTCTGCGTGTGTGTCCATCTATCTGTCTGTCTGTCTGTCTGTGTGCGTGCATGTGTGCGTCTGTCCCTGGCTACTTGTGAAGTCTCTGAGCAGCAGGTGTGGCTTCTGTACCTTGGGTGGTGCGGGGTGGTAGGGGGCCCCCACTCTCCGTGCTCCAGGCGTACGTCAAAGGGACGGATCCCTTGGCGGACAGGCAGCGCAGGGACACGTCCCCTCCCTTCTCCTCCCCACCCTTCACCCAGCACCGGGGAACCGAGGGGCGAACTGAGGAGGAGGGGGAGGAGAAGATAGGTTAGAGGGGCGTCTGGGGAGGGAGGAGTGTGCGTTAAAAGGTTGCATTTTGCGATTCGAGGCCCGAAACATAAATGATCACATTCATCGGATCTTTCCTCACGATCCGCTAGCTGCCCGCCCCGTAAGCAAGCCGTCGAAAAAAAACCTGCGTCTCTGTAAGCAGCCTATGCTCCGAGAACGTACACAAAAACAAATGGTACTACCAACCACTCAAAGCCAAAATAAATAGTATTCCAACCAATCACCGACAAGAGCAAAGAAAATAAGGGGATTATCTGAATCGGGCGTGGTCGGCACGTGATTTCAAAGAAAACAACGGTGGGCATTCCACGTGAGTGACATCAGCACTAATACCAAAACAAAAGGAACCGTGGCAACAGAATGAAAGAAACAGGTTGTAGGAGGAGGAGGAGGAGGAGGAGGAGGAGGAGGAGGAGGAGGAGGAGGAGGAGTGGCAAACAGCAGCCGGTGGATTTGCGAGTGTCATGCTCACCCATTACCACCAGGGTGACCTTCCTCATGTCCACGCCGGGGGCCTTCTTCACCTTACACTGGTAGGTGGCCGTGTCGCCCTCCTCCACGTCAGAGATGGAGACCGAGGCGTCCCCCGTCGTGGGGTCCCCGATGAACTTCATCCTCCTGGTGACGCTGGACGTGGCGTAGTGCAGCGTCTTTCCCCCCGTGAAGGAGATGAGCTGCGGAGCGGGGAGAGGAGAGCCGGTTTAGAGGCAGCCAGAGAGGCCGGTTCTTCCACTAAAGCCTCGAAACCCAACCGGTTAAAAGACAGGCTTGGAATGTCTGGAATGCTTGAAAAGCAAAGTCAACAGCCGCCAACAGAATGGCGATCACACTGGTTTCGTTTCCAAACCCTCTCTCTGCCCTCTCCTCTCAGACGGTCTTCCCACCAGTGTGCTCCCACCGGTTTTGTCTCAAAACCCCCTCTACCCTTTCCTCTTGGGTGGCAGTAGTTCTGAGCGGGTTTACTGCTAACCTGAAGGTTGCTAGTTCGATCCCCGGCTCCTCCTCGCTGAGTGCTGAGGTGTCCCTGAGCAAGACACCTCACCCTAACTGCTCCCGACGAGCTGGGTGTCGGCCTGCGTGGTTGACTCCGCCGTCGGTGTGTAAATGTGTGAATAAATTGTTGTAGGTCGCTTTGGATAAACGCGTCAGCAAAATCCCCTCAATGTAAATGTTAATGTAGACGTTCTACCCACCAGTGTGTCTTTCACACAGGTTTGGTCTCTACCCCCTCTCTCTACCCTCTCCTCCCTGACGTTCTACCCAACAGTGTGTCTTTCACACAGGTTTGGTCTCTACCCCCTCTCTCTACCCACTCCTCCCTGACGTTCTACCCACCAGTGTGTCTTTCACACAGGTTTGGTCTCTACCCCCTCTCTCTACCCACTCCTCTCAGACGGTCTACCCACCAGTGTGTCTTTCACACCAGTTCTGTCTCAACCCCCTCTCTCTACCCTCTCCTCTCAGACGGTCTACCCACCAGCGTGTCCTTCTGAGTGACGTCAGGGTTGGCGTTGTACCACTCCACGTCCAGCTCTCCCACGTCCGCGGGCCCCGGCGTGAAGGTGCACCCCAGGAGGACAGTAGTCCCCTGGGGCCTCTTGATGGTCTGGGGACCGGAGGACGTCACCGCCAAGGCCTCGGTCACGTCTTTCGTTGCAGAGAGAGAGAGAAGAGCGTTTTCAAATGGTCCGTCCTCCTGGGTCCCAGTGCGAGACAGGCACTGAGACACCAGGGGTCACTTAAGGACATGCAATGTGTTACGTATTTTAAGAATCTAAGCTACCCACACATAGACCCAATGAAGCAGGACCAAACATATAAGCCGTAAATACTATACATAGCCACTAGGGGAGAAAGACCTTATTGAAGGCGGCTCCACCACAGAAGGCATCACCTGAAGAAGCCGAAGCCACCATGCCCACTAGGCCACGCCCACTTGACGGTCCCTTACCTGTGTACACTAGGTGAAGGGGCCAGAGATTTTCAGCGACACCCGCGAAGGGTCACGGGCCTCTGCCCGTGGCCCATAAAAGGCCAGAGATCAATAGGTAGACGGCGCAGAAAGCCTCCCGGGCCTAAGCCCGGGGGGCTTGAAGTAGATCACGGTATATTCCTCTCACACGTGTTAGATACAATTCCCTCCCTTAAGCTTCATAGTTTACCATACCGAAACATGCCGACGACTTTATAACGAATGAAGTGAGTTAAAGTGAAGCAACCCGGGATTGGAAAACTTTCTTCAAGAATATGCAACAAATGTCTCGTGGTAGTTCAGTTCTGGGTTGAAATCCATAAACAATCTTTGTGTTGATGCTGGGTATCCAGCTGAGTATAATTGGCATCTGGAGTTAAAAGAAAGTTCAAGTTAAAAGGGAATTTAAATAAGTGGACTTGGGGCCATCATAACAGAAAAATGAAAGATTTTTGGAAGAGAGATTGCAAATCAAATAAGAACCCTTGAGATGTATTAAATACCAAAATTTGTAGGCTACATCTCTAAGGAATGACATGACTTGATTGAATGATGCTGTGCGGACATAAATCTGTAGACTTGATAGACACCTTGAATTCTTTGTTATTCAGTCCTCGTATTGGCCTTTTGTATGTGCACATCTATGTTCAATAGATAAAGGCTTCGAGAGCTTTCAGAGGCAACGCATAAAACAGTCTGAGGTAATTCCTCATGTCATGGCAGTCACTACAACATTTGTGACATCTAATTGAACAGTCTGGTCTGGTCGTTTGTATCTCGCTCTCCCTCTTCCCAATAGGCAACAATGTATTCTCTGTATGGATCTGAGGCAACATCAATGCGCCGCCTTCACGAGGCATGGCAGCCTAGTAGAAGCCATCACTCATTTTCCCGGATCAACCCCACAATGTGCAACACGTCTCATGCAACATTGATCCAAACGGGGTGGAATTTCTCCTTGTTGCGTGCCCATTTTGTAGTTTGTGTTTCTTAATCCTTCATCCGAAGAGTCATAGGAAAAAGGTAGCTGTGCGTGTATTTAATAAAATAGCCTTGAACACAAATAGCACAAGGGAGAGATATGGATAGTTCATTATTAAACAGTCCCGTGTAAGAATAAATATTGGATCTATGCAATTATGCAATCTGTAATTTTGAGCAAATACAAGGTGTATTAGAATAGGGGGACTGGTGGAAAGAGGAAAACTGTCAGGAGCATCACAAAGAAACGGTTCATTGGACCTGGGTGATACACCGGGGATGAGTATTACTGTCACATCAATAACGTGAGTGCACGTCAGACAGCCTCTCACTCGGCCCCTCCCTGGGCGCCAACGCCTGCTGAAAAGCGTGCGGCATTCTCAACACAATGCGTCTTGAGATGGGGTGCAGACATGTGTCCACCCCTGCCTCAACATAAACAACAACAACAACAATCTCTAGGGTCAACCCCCACACACACACACACACACACACACACACACACACACACACACACACACACAGTGTTGTTATCTGACCAGTCATAAACTTCAGCAAACAAGCCAAACTCACCTCTGTTTAGCTGAACTACAACCAGAAAGACTGCCACCAACAATAGCCTGATGTTTGGGAAGATATTGTCCATGATCATCCTGTGAGGTAACATTAGGTTGGAGTTAAGCACAGCATTGTCTCGTAAGGGGTGTACATTCAGGGTTGTAAGTTTAAGTTTTCCTTTTCGTTTTTTGACTGAAAAAGAACAAGCAAAACCAAGTAATTAACAAACGTCAATGCTGTAATGACTTTAATTAACATTAGAGGACCTTTATGTTAAAAGCCACACGTTTCAAACAAGAGAACGATTTCTGCTGCACTTTAACATTCTGCCTACCCTCTCAAAGTAGTTGGAGTTTCATTTAAATACCAAGGCTAAAGTCAGCTAGTGAGGTTAAGCCATGATACTACAATGCTGTGTAAAGCAAATCACAAAGAAATAAAGACAAAATCTCCAACATACCTTTTGTGAGTGAAATATCCCAGAGCAAACCAGTTTAGCCCCTGAAACAGTGAGTAGACTTTGAGTGTTTGTCCCTAATGTGCTCTCAGGTGAAACTCAGGCGAGTGTGCTGACCACGCCCACACGGCGCCACGCCCCTGGTTCACCGAGGAGTGTAAACTATGCGCAGAATCGCACGATATTAATTGACATTGCATTAGCAGTAAGTCTGTTGACTTATATCCATAAGCTAAATCTATAATATCATATTTTCTCTCCTGGCATTAGGCTTATTATAAATAAGATAATTACAACCTTTTGCTGACATGTGTATCGCACACATTTAATTTTAATGTAAAAATACTTCTTAGAACATCTTATATACAATTTATTTGGTTAGGCCTGAGGGTTTTTCTTGATTTGTGTTTTTTGTCGGAATACATGACTCCATTAGGCCTATATTTTCTTTCGTTTCCTCTACAAACTCACAAGTTACTTATCAAAACTTTGATTCATTTTTCCCCCTTTTTACCTGTAGGCCTTATGATCTGATGTAGATCTGTCTGCTTGCGTTATCTTCTGTCTTTCCTGCTCAATGGTAAAGTCCGGGCATCACGTGCTCGGGCACGTAATTTAACGCAATAGTGCGTCATCCGTGCGCCACTCCTGCGCGTCGACACGGGAGTGTGAGGACTGCACCCAGCCTAGAAATAGAGGAAACTACCTGCTGCATCAGGCCAGTATTTACAGCCGTTTCCAAAGTCCACAACTTCCTTATCAGCTTTTAATGATTGACCCGCATGACGTTTTGCATCTTAAAGTTATCGCCTGTTAGAATTGGGCATTTTTTTTATTCATACTTTTTCATTTTGTGCATATATATTGTATTTTATTGAATTTCAGATGCGGTTAAATGATGTGGTATCGATTTTCTTTGGTGTCGGTGCCTGGTCATCTGATTATCCTTGAACGAGTACTCACCATGGAGAGGAATTACAAAGATTGAACATTATTGGAATCGAGATCGCACATGACCACAGTGTCACCTTAAGCGTCGTCTCTTTCTTTACGAGCCCTCGTCCCCCCCTCCAGCTTCCTTGTTCCTTTGTAATTCCGAATAAAGATTGGCATGCGTGTTGTTAGCCTGTTTATGTCTGGGATCCTCAACCTTGTTGTACTGTGCTGTTAGATTTGCATACTGGGGCCACATCAAAGTCTGATCTGTGCCATTGTTATTTCAGTTATGTATAAACGCATCTAACCTCCACCACGCAGAGCCCTCATTACGTTTCCTTATCTCTGAAACATATAAATCCATGCCCATATAAAGGCATACCCAAATATGGAAGTTGTGACGTTTATCACGTATAGCAAACACAATATGCCACTGTATTATATGGCATTAGCATGTAATCGTCTCATCGCACTTATGGACTTATTATGGCTTAGCATTAACAAATAATTGTATGATATGTATCAACCTCTTTGTTGGATTAATTGACCTAGGTTCAGCCTATAGGTCTACCTGAAACAAGGTTCTCCATGGCTGGGACCAAGAATGGAAATCCCTTGTGTGCATTGATGACACCGAAATACTATGAACCTCTGCTTTGTAAAATAGATTCACAATGTTTTTTAAATTAGTTCAGGTAAAAGATATAAATATATATATATTTATTGCACTTTTTGCTACCAAATATGTTTAGGCTATTCACTGTAGGCATGCATGTACACATAGCATAAACACTCAGAGGCATTGAATTAATTCTAGCGATCATGCTAATGAATATTTACTCACAAATACTTCTTCCATAACATGTATCTTCTCTTAGATAAATACAGACTATACAAAGTATAGGGAGCTAACATCTATCAGTTGTGCAATTGGATGAAGGGAATTCAGAGGTTGTGTGGAACTATGAGGCAAGCTGTTGTATCTTGATCGGGAATTTAGGAGAATTTTGCAACTATGAAAAATATATATTCTTCTGGCTTAACAAAATCTTTCCTGCACGATGAAGTAAAGTTCATGCTGCTGTAAGGCGAGGCAGGCCAGGTGAAATGTAGTCTGGACCTGAAACACTTACAAAAAACATCTAAAGAGGACGTTTTTGCCTGTGATCCTTTATCCAGCTGCCACCGGAACCACATAAACCTCTCCCGTTGTTCCCAGAGGTAAATCGCCGTCAAGCGATCGCCGATCGGGGAAACTGCCTACAAGGGTCGACGAATAAACACGTGGCCATTGGCCATGCACGTATTGAATCAAGCGGATGTAAAATAAAGCTGTGACTGCTGCTGCTGCCTGCGGACTGCTGCAGCCATTCAACACGTTGTTAATCTTCTCTCAGAGAGCTTCCCCGGGCAAGTTCGCAGGGGCAGACCTACAGCCATCTCTGGCTTTGTGTTCCAGTCCCAGGCTTGTGATACCCTCCATCTATCTTCCGAGATTTGGCAAAGGTGGTCCAATAATCGCCCCCCCCCCCCCCCCCCCCCCCCCCCCCCCCCCCCTCCCCCCTCCCCTCTCCACCGCCCCCGCCACCAGAGGGAATGGACAACAAACAACCTTGACAGATATCCAAATTACAAGGGAACAGCAGGGATGGGGGAGGCAAATAAATGACTGAAGCAGGGCAGGGAGATGCTAGCGCCTGGCTGGCAGCCACACTGGAATAATACAGTGTGACTCATGGAGCCTGTATGTCAGTGGGCCGGTTGGGTGAGTATCTCTGAGGGGTTTTTATGTATAGCGGTCGGACAGTCAGACTGAGTGTGGAACTCGTCTCTCCCATTCTTACGTTCGTAACACGTTCTTACAATCTGTGTGGATTTATGGGACCGTTCGGTGTTGTCCTGTTCTTACGAGTGGCTGCCTGTTCACTGTGTGTGTGTGTGTGTGTGTGTGTGTGTGTGTGTGTGTGTGTGTGTGTGTGTGTGTGTGTGTGTGTGTGTGTGTGTGTGTGTGTGTGTGTCTTCCAAGAGGGAGGACAATGCAGAGCTTTGTGTTCTGAGCTGCTCATCATTCCCTTGAGTGTTCACTCATACCACCTCATGAAACCAAAATGTCTGTCTGACTGTC